>NC_068405.1:25799854-26094854 GCF_023724105.1 Carassius gibelio | reverse complement strand
TACAAATCTCCAGGCTTTGGAGCTTGTTTAAATCAAAGGCAGTCAGTGGGGTAGTCCTAAAGAAAAAAGTGGTTTACTATTAGTTTGGGGGCGGGGGGAGTTAATATGTTGGTTTATTAGTCATTTAAATAGTAATTTAGTAATATTGTGACGAAGAGGCTGAGGCTGTCGGATCCATCTGCAGTATTTTATTAACACAGGTAAGGGCAATCCAAGAATCGTAACTTAAACAGGCGTGGGTCAAAGGGCAGGCAGCTTAGGTTCACAAACGAGATCAGATTCCAAGTCAAAATCACAAGAACAAACACGAGAGACAAGCTAGAGGCAGAGTTAGGGTAAATCAAGACTTCACAAATGAACTAACAGCAGAGCAGTCCAGATAAAGGGGAGCTGAGGATACACAGGTGAATATAATGCAAAGCTAAGGAGATTAATCAGGAGATAATGAGCAGGTGAGTAATAGGCAGTCCTAATACGCAGGAGAGAGGGATCTGGTGAAACCAGGAGGAGGCGTTGTCGAGCGTTCCGTGACAAATATTAATACAGTGCACTCTTAATTTGATCAACAGATAATTCTTCAAATAGTCTACAGCATGGCTTCCGGGTCGTTCAGCTCATCTGTCGATACATTATTACAGTTCTTTACCATTTCAACATGGAATTATATTCATTGTGAAAATAATTTGATTTTTATTATTATTTTTCTTTTTTTACTATTGATCATCTTAATTTGATGTTTTATTTCATGCTTTTATACACGGATTGTATTATTTATGAAGGGAATTATATTTCCCGTGAGGGGATTTTTCAGCATCTATGCAGGGCTGGACTGGCGATCAAATTCAGCCCTGGACATATCCAGCCCACGAGTTTCCCCATTATTGATCTGCTGGGTTAAAGTGCCTTCAGTTGGAGTAAATAAATGAATAGTAAAAAAGGACAAAAACAAATAATGATAGATATTATTGAAATTCAAAGCAAATACATTTTTTTTTTCAAATAGAAATGCACTTGACACTCAAGCAATGATTTTGAGCTAGAATCCCAAAGAAATTAGGCCTATTTCTAATGGATTCTGTCATCCTTTCCTCACCTTCAAGTGATTGCAAACCAGTATGATTTACTTTCTTCTGTGGAGCACAAAATAAATGTATTTTTTAGAATGTTACCAAACCATTTTGCAGAAATTCATACAGGTTTGGAAGGACATGATGTTGAATAAGTTTTTTTTATATATATATTTGGGTGAACTATCCCTTAAAAAACGTTATGATTTGTAAATAATATACACCTAATTTATCAAATACACTGATATTTATATTTAATCGGGCTCTTATTTCAAATTAATTAGAAGTAAACATCTAAAGAGAGAAATTCTTGCTTATAATGTAATAATAGACCTACTAATAAGATGGTCACGAGAAGTAAGACCATGGTAAATTACTATGGTGCTGAATTGAAAAGTCTATGTAGGCCTGTGCATGTATTCCAGTTTACCTCTTCATGCAGTTTATATCATCACTACCTTTAATGTTCTCATATACTGTAGCACACAACACAACTATAACAATAATTCTGTGTCACATCTGAATTGATGAAGCGACTTGTGTTGTTTATCACTATATATTGTGACGCAAGCGCAGCACTGTATTGGAGACTGTTCCGCTCTACTTTTGGCCCTGACTACACCACTGAAGGCAGTGTGTTTCAGAAGAAACAGCTGTAGAGACGAGGGCAGCTTTCTGAGTGTGTAGTGAATACATTGTTCATACAGACGAACCGCAGCATGCTTCATACACTCTACAAAACACTGGGTTGAGACCGCTCCGTAGAACTTTGGGTTGTTTTAAACCAAGTTTGGGTTGAAATTTGGTCTTGAATTTAACACATCAGGGCTGGGTTGGGAACGCCATTTTCTAACCGTGAAAGAAGCGAGAGACGAGTGAAAGACATTATGGTAAGTAACGTTAAAGATTCAAAATGTAAACTTAGCGTTTATTGTTTACCCGGTTGTATGAAAGGCTGAAACAAAAGAACCTTAATGTTTTATAAAAATAAAATGTGGACGCGGTTTTCGACTCAGACACGGAGGTATAACATTACTGAACAAGAGAGGTACTTTTAATATAACTTCCGTGAATGTCTTACATCACTTACATAAGTTTTTTTTGCATTATCTTTTTTTTTTTTTTACCTTTATTTAACCAGAGAGTCCTGGTCAAGAGGCAACAAAATTTACACAATTATAAACATGCAAAGGAACATTAAAATAACACGGGTTATGAAAAACAATTGCACAGTATTGAGGCAGTCTCCATTGCTTTCAGTTTTGTTTTAAAGTGTTTAAGGACGAGAGCTCAGTCAGTTTCCAGTCCTGTGGACAAAGGCTTTCTTCCCCAACTCAGCAACAGCTGATCATTTGATCGCAGGGAGTAAGAGTCAGCACTTCTCTGTGTGATTAAAGTACAAATGTATGGAGGCAGTTATCCAAGCATAGCTTTGAAAATAAAAGTGTACCAATGTCCCTGCCTCTTAGTGGCCAGAGAGGGCCATCCCACTCGTGAATACAATTCACAGTGATGCGTCATGGCTCTACAGTTAGTAATGAACCTCAAAGAAGCATGGTAGACAATGTCCACCATTTGAAGACATGAAGAAGCATTCATTTAAAAAAGATCACCATAATCTAGCACAGTTAAAAAAGTTGCAGTGACAAGGCGCTTTTTTACTTCAAAAGAAAAACACAATTTATTACGGAAGAAAAACCCCAGTTTAAGTTTTAATTTCTTCACAAGTTGTTCTATGTGTGGTTTAAAAGTGAGGGAGTTATCACTCAAGACACCAAGGTATTTATATTCTATAATTTTCTATAATTTAATATTCTATAATAATATACTCTATAATATTCCCTTCAAGAGTAGACAGTACTGGAACAGTCTGAAGCACCATTGTAAAATTTGAAAACAACATTAGCTTAGTTGCTTAGTTTTGTCAGCATTAAGGACTAGTTTTAACTGAAGAAGTGGATGCTGGACAGCAACAAAAGCTTTCTGCAGGGTTTCAATTGCCTGAGCAAGGGATGATCAATAGCAGTAAATGACTGTATCATCAGCATAAAAATGCATATTAGCATCAGAAACATTTTGACCCAAATCATTGATATACAAGATAAATAAGAGGGGGCCCAAAACTGAGCCCTGTGGCACCCCCTTATGGACAACAATAAAATCAGAACAGAGTCCCTCATATTTAATGCATTGAGTCCTGTTATTCAAATAATTTGAGAACCATGCAACTGCATGCTCTGACAATCCTGAGCAAATTAATCTGTTCTTTAAAACAGCATGGTCGACAGTGTCAAAAGCTTTTGACATATCAAAAAAAAGTGAAGCAGAGAACTGTTTCTTATCAAGTGCTACAATAATATCATTTATCACATCACCTTCATTTATCGCCTTCATAGTAGCGGTGATAGTACTGTGTTTTTTTCTGAAGCCTGATTGAAATTAAGAGAGGATGTCATTTTAATACAGGAACGCTTTCAGCTGATCACAAACAAGAGATTCCAGAATTTTCAATAAAACACATACATTTGATATTGGCCTATAATTAGACATAACTGCTGGATCACCTCCTTTTAAAGGGGGGGGGGGGGGGTGAAATGCTCATTTTCACTCAATATCCTGTTAATCTTGAGTACCTTTAGAGTAGTACTGCATCCTTCATAACTCCAAAAAGTCTTTAGTTTTATTATATTTATAAGCAAAAGATAGTTTGTACCGTTTTTTTCCCAGAAAAACACGGGTGGCTGGAGGCGTGACGTGTGGGCGGAGCTAAAGAATCCCGAGCGTGAGTAGGCTTTTGCGTTGAGAGCGTTTGGAAGCTGTGACATTACTGTGAGGAAAAAACCATCATCCAAAACAAACCATGGCTAACAGTCAGATTCAGAGTATATTTATGATCCAGAATCAATTTCAGAGGCTGAAATAGAACAATAGCAGCAGCAGCAATGACTACAGCAGGACGTCTCTATGTAGTATGTACTGAAACTGTATATATTTGCTTAGCGGTTTTGGAAAATGACTAAGTTCCACTCTGTCGTCTTTTTTTATTTTTTTTTATTTTTTTTTTTAAGGTGTACATTCGGAAAGTGCAGTTTTATGCCAACATCACATGTTGTTTTACTTGATGTGCTTACGCGCCGATAGCTAAGTTAACAACACAGAGATATTTGAGGCAGTTTTACTCACCGCCTGTGGTTCCAACACACGATCGTGACCCTTTTTCTGCATTATCCTTAAGAAATAAACGATATGCAAATCCGGCATCAAACTGGGCCTTGTTTGTAAAACAAGCATCTTCGAAATGCAGGGAACAAACAAAAACACTTGCACAACTCCGTTGATGCTCTGTCTAAATAAACTTCATCCACTTGTCCCTTAATGATGTTTTTTTGTTGGGGGGGTTATCTGTGCAGGGTTGTCTTGACCTGACAACCAAAAACACACTTTTTTTGTGACATTTCGCTCTCGTTTTGATCAGTGAATGTCTCTGCTCTCAGTGCTCTGCTATACGGGAGCGTGCGCTCTTCCGGCAGAAGTGCCTTAGGACCCATATAAGGAAATTCCGCTCCATCTAACGTCACACAGACCCATACTCGAAAAAAACTTTCAGAAACTTGTGACAAACCAGAAGAAGTATTTTTGGAAAAAAAAAATACTCCTTCAAACGTACAACTTAATTTTTGAAACTTTGTCCATGTTTAGCATGGGAATCCAACTCTTTAACAGTGTAAAAAACTCAGTATGCATGAAATAGCATTTCACCCCCCCCCCCCCCCTTTAATAAAGGTAAAACAAAAGCTGATTTCCAAACGGATGGAATTTTTTTGGTTTTGATTGAAAGATTAAAAAGATCTAAAATTTGCTGCTGTCTTCAAAAAGTAAGGCTCCATCATGTCTGGCCCAGGGGGTTTTCTGTGATCCAATGTTTTTAGAGCCTTATACACTTCAAGGACAGTAAAAGGATTCATCAAGGAAGTTCCTGGATTATCAAACAAGGAACCAGATAATATAAAGTGTTCATTAAAACAATTGAAGACTTCACTTCGATCATAAACTGGGACTGAATCGTTCAAAAATATAGGAAGAACCTGAGATATTTTATTCACAGAAAGAGACTTAATTACATTCCAGAATTTATGTGGATCATTGAGGTTATCAGTGGTAACAGACAAAAAGTATTCAGATTTGGTCTTTTTGATAAGAGAAGTGCATTTATTTCTAAGTCATTTGAAAACAGACCAATCAATGGAAGAAGCTGTTTTTCTTGCCTTGACCCATGCTCTGTTACGCTCATGTATGGTATCTGCCAGTTCTTGTGAAAACCAGGGATTCTCTCGCCCCTTCACTCTGCATTTCCTTAAAGGTGCATGTTTGTTTACAATTTGCATAAAACTTTTCTTAAAAAATGTCAATCCTATCTCTACATCTGGTAGTAACCCTATGTTTTCCCATTTCACCAGTGACAAATCATAATGAAAAGCTTGTTCATTAAAATGTTAAAGATTCCTCTTACAAACAACGCGTGGTTTACATTTCGAAATTTTAGTATTTCGACAGGCAGCAACTACACAGTGATCACTTAAATCATCACAGAAGACACCCAGAGAAGAGAACTTATGAGGCACATTTGTTAAAATCAAATCAATCAAAGTAAACTTTTCTGGATTCTTAAGATTAGGTCTGGTGGGTAGATGGACTAACTGGGTAAGATTAATAGTCAAAAAACCTTTTAAATTATTTAGAACTGGAATTTAGCCAGTCCCAGTTCAAATCACCTGCCATAAGTAGTTCAGTGTAACTCAATTTAGCCAAAATATCCTTTATTGAATAAAGACGATCAACAAACTTTGTTTCACATTTGACTTTGACTCAATTCTTTGATACGTAGAAGCCAGGCAAATTCCTTCATTTACTGAACAAGTGAGATACAAAGCTAAAATGCATTGAAGTTTAGGTAGGTCTCTGGGCAGAGCTGGCAAAAAGTTTATGTCACGATCCAATTGAATCGGTAGTTGCTCTGGTTTTATAAAAGGTATAGAGCAAGTGCCTCTGTAACAAACATTTTTCAAATTGAGGTGACTGTCCGAAGCTCTCCCCCAATGTGTCCAGGAACAGTTGCTCACTCCAAGATACCAAATGCCCAATAGGCATATAAGAATAGTAAATAAGGCCATTATCCTAAACTTTAAGCACTAAGAAAAGTGAATAGCACAGACCTCAGTTTGGGATGCTCAGATACTCCAGGACAGTTAGCTGCAGAAGACTGTAGCAGGCTCAGGTCCAGGACGGTTAGCTACAAGAGGCTGGAGCAGGCTAAGGCTCAGGCCTGTTAGCCCTAGGGATTTCAGGAACATCCACAATCCACATATGTTTGTCAAACAATGCAGGAAATACTGACTGCCGTGTTCAAAAAGATAATAAAATGTTATAAAATCCTTTAAAAACATCAAAACAGAGACAAACTCCTAACTAAAAAACAAACAAAGGACATGCTGCCATCTTGGATTGTGGGCGTGGCCTATGATTGTGTCAATTATCTGCACTTTTTGAGGTGTTAATAGACGGTTATGGTTACGGTTACACTCATGTTAATTTGTTATCATGTTTTTCGTGGTTAAACTGAATGTATGTTAGTCTCCTAAAGGAAACGGCATTGTGTAGTAAAGACTAGCATAATTATTTTGACGCTGTTGAAGTGGTAACTGTTAAAAGTATATTTTACATGTAATATTTCAGACTTGTCAAGCACGTGTCTTCATTGTCCTGGCCCTGAGAGTTAAAGACACAGAAGCTGTTTGTGTGAGGAGTCACAGACTGTGAGGAGGAGCTTCTTCAGAAGAGAGGGACAGACGGGTTTAAGGAGAGTAAACTTCAGAATAACATCAAGTTATCTTTATTTTTACTACGACTAAAATGATGTTTGGTTTTGTAGATGTTGAAAACCAGAGACAAGATAACTTCATTCTTTTGAGACTGATGTGAGTTATTTTTTAGAAAAATAATTCTGTTGTGTCCTGCCTGTTTACTTCACATTTTGATGCAGTAACAGTGTTATTATATGTTCATATTTTAACTATTGATGTCCCTTTTTAGCACTCAAACTAACTTTGGAGTTACACAGACGTCTGCTTGTGTGAGGAAGTGGTGGTTTCCTCAGCTTCTTTAGAAGAGAGGTTAAGATAGTTTAAGGCAAGTAAACTTCATAATTTCATGTTATAAATTCTTTTTTTTTTTCACTAAGAGTAAAATAATGTTTGTTTTTTGTTTTTGTAGATGTTAAAAGCCAGAGACATGGGAGAGCATCATTCTTTTGAGATTTTATGTAAGTTATTTTTAGAAAATAAATGTTTCTCTTGTCTCCTGCCGGTTTACTTCACACTTTGATGCAACAACATTGTGGTTACGTGCTCATTTCATGAAAACCATTGATGTCTGTGTTGATTGCAGAACTTTGGAGTTGTCTGATTTGGATAGTCATCATTCTTCGTCTTCCCTCTTAAAGGAAAAGTTCACAAAAAAAAAAAGAAAAGATTTAATTGCCCTCATGTCATTCCAAACCTATAAGACTCTTATAAGAGTTTACACTCTGTCATTCATACACATGCTCACATTCACACATGCGTCTGTTAAATGTTATAATATCAATGTTAATGTTGTGGTTTATTTGTGTACTGTCATGCCAGAATAGTTGGTAAAGAACCTAACTAATTGTACATTTACTGTAGTGTTTTCATATATTTTTATACATAGAGTAGTGATGCGCGGGTCCCACTTTTCTGAAATTATTTGGCCCGCCCCAGCCCACCCCAGCCCGCCCCAGCCCACCCCGCAAATAAAGTACAATTTCTTCTCCCCGCAAATAAAGTACAATTTCTTTACCCGCTCCGCCCCGCGCATTGGGGACATCACGGAAGTTACGTTGCTGCTTAGACATTCGTATTGTAACCTCATCAAAGAACCCAATAAAATGTGAAAATATTCCAATTATTTAATATAGGCTATAGGGAATTGTACTAGTGATAGTTTGTTCGTGAACGAATATTTTAGGTGAATGAATCATTCTCGTTCATGTAATCCACTTACTCATATTTCTCATTCCCTGAAGTTCCTCCCTCCACAGCAGTGCGCGAGTTTAGCGTTATTAGCAGCGCATGCGCAGCTCGTGAACAGCTCTGTGAACTGTTTCATCCTGTCAAAGAGTTTCTCAAGATGTGACGGAGCATGTGATTTGTTGAATGTAGTGAACAAATACGATATTCCCGTTTGTGAACGAGTTGAATGAACTGATATATAGCTTGTTCGTGAATGAAATGTATGAGAATATACCGGGTCAGTGAGCCAAGCATGTAAATCTCGATCAGCAATCAGCAGATACAAAGCACAGTAATAGGTGCACATACGCTTGTTTTCATATTTAGCATACAGAACATAACACCACGTTTAATCCACGATTTATTAATGTGAATATATTATATATGAACAGTCTGACCAAACAATTAAAATGTTTAATTATGCAAGAATACCTTGCGCTTTGTTCATCTGAACAACTTATTTAGACTATTTATTTAATGCGAACATGCACACACTTTAATAAAGCCAAATCAGTTTTTGTCACAAGTAAATACATTTGTCTACCTACGCCATAACACATAAGACACTCTTTTTTGCCAGTTGCTGTGGCGTATTTGTGTATAATATGAAAAAATGGTCACTGAACAAATCAAATCATTCCAGTACCATAAATTGATTTTTTAAATTGTTGTTTTTAGTGACCCGCCCCAACCCGCAATAAAGTGCCAATTTCTTAACCTGCCCCAACCCGACCCGGGTTATGAGAGGACCCGCGCATCACTACGGGAGAGGAGAAGGTTTCTCCGGTAACGGCTGCAAAGCAGCGCTGAGCTCACAAACGCTGCCTTACCAAGCATTACATGCGAAATGAAATCGAACATTTTCTAAATACAGTAGTTCTCCTTCTAAAATATAGTGATAAGAAACATCCGCTCTGGTTTTTGAAACCCTGCAATGTAATTTTAAACCATAAAAAAGCGACCCAGCAGGCTGGTTTAAACATAATAAAATAACCAAAACAACCCAGCGTTGGGTTCGTCCCTTTTTGACCCTGTGCTGGGTTGCCAAAATAACCCAAATTGGGTTGTTTTCAACCCAGCAGTTTTTAGAGTGTAGCAAATCCAACGGTTTATTAATACTCAGATCCAAATCTGAGCGATGTTGGAGAAGCTACTTTGAACCGGGCTACATGTAAGTCAGAATTTACAGTAGTGTCAAAGTAGATTTTTATAGAAGTGGCTAATAAAAAAGTAACTAAAATGGTTTTGTTCTTATGCAGCCCATTTAAAAAATATGAAATCATATGCTGCTATATTCCATTTTACAATTTTGTTTATTTCTATGAAACATTTCAAAAGATTAACCAGATATTTTTAATCAATGACTAACAGCACTTCCAGTTATTTAGTTATAAATGATATAAATATATAAATTATAAAATATTAATATACAATTAATCAATATAAATAGTAAATACACATTACACACTTCTAATCATTATTCTAATATTCTGATTTGCTGTAAAACTACTGTTTAAAACTTTATATTTTTGTGTATGTGTAAACCAATTAAAAAAATGCAAAAGTTTTTTTTTTTTTTCTCAGCATGGATGCATGTTTACATTGATTAAAAAAAAATACAGACCTTTATAATCTAATTTAATATTCCATTTGAAACAAATATTCTTCAAAAAGCATTGATAATAATATCCATGTATTATCAATTGTGCATCAATAATAACATTTAAAATTACCAGTAAATCATCATATTAGAATGATTTCTGAAGATCATGTGACACCGAAGACTGGAGGAATGAAGAAAATCACAGAAATAAATTACATTTTACAATTTAATTTTTTTTCCTGTATTCTGATCAAATAAATTTAGCCTCATGACCAGAAGAGACTTGTTTCAAAAACTTTTAAAAAATCTTTTTTATTCCAAACTTCTGGATGGTAATTTAGATTTCAAATTAATTAGCAAATGTTTAACGGTTCTTAAAAATGAATTAAACATATTTGCTGAGATGAGATTCTCCAAAACCACTTGTATCATCATTATATAAAGTCTATGTGTGTCTATGTGTACAATAAATCCTCAATGTTTTCTCTCCGGTTACGTGAGGAGTGGGTCCAGAGGCTTCAGTTTCAGAAACAGCACGTGATCGAGAGCATGAGAGAGCAACAAATAAGAAGAACTCAGAGGGTTCAAGAGATTTTGAGAGTTTAGACGCTTGAGTGATTTTAAACCAAACATACTTCTTTAAAGCAATTTCTATGAATACCTGACATTATATATCAGTATGATTCTTTAACTTAAATGAGTTATGATTTATGCTTTTTCTGAGAAAGACAATATTCATAATTTGTCATGGTTTCTCACTTTCTGTTCTGTTCTGTTTTACAAAATGTCCCTCTTTAAGACAAACATAATAATTTGCTATTTTGCCATCATATGAGGCATGTCATAAATCCTTTGCATCACATGGGTCAAACACATGTAGATTCTCAGTATTTTAAACTAATATTGTCCTTATCAAGCTCCATTAAAGGAATATGAATATACTGCTCACTATTTATACTACAAAAGTATTACTTCTGCACTGATCCAGAATCAGGTCACTTTTATGGAATTTTACAGAAAGTTTTATAAAGAGAACATTTACAGGTTTATTTTATTTGATAATGCATTTGGAATAGAGATCTTTCAGTCTGTCATCTGTCATTTATTTGACCAGTTTCTCCAGAATAAAAAAGGAAAAAGAGGAACTTCTTAAGTTTCTTAGGAGTTGCTGGTTTTAGTTATTGCTGGTAAATGTGTGTCACACTGATGTAATGTTCATATACATTTACAGCAAAGTATTTGCAATCTTAAAATCTCTTATCTGTCATTTAATTTAACACGTGTCTCCTGTTCACTTTCCTGTCGTGATGGAAAGGAGGAAGTTGTTTTGTTGCAGCCTCCAAACGTGTCCTCATTTTCAATAAAACCAAAAAATCTAATTACAAATGAATTAAAGGTTCAGTGAACATTACAGTAATGATAAAATTAAAAATTTTGCATTTTATATTTAAAACAATGTTTATACATCATGCACTTTTCTTTTGAGTAATCAACTCCATAACTCCATAACACTAAAGTAGAAAAACACCAAAATGACTAAATCACTGAGATAAGGCAATTTATATGTTATAAATGTATATGTTAATAATGTTTTTGTTATATTCACAATTACAAGCTTTAAATTACATTTTCTTCTTCATGAATTATGCATATAATTAATTAATCAAGCATTAGTATTCAATCACTGTGATGTTAAGCTTTGACGATAGTTCACAAATCACCAATCACTGAAAATACATCAACAATACAGAGAGAAACACACAGGAATGAAGAATAAGAGTTAGATGACTTGCTGATTTCGAGTTGATGAATTTCAAAAAAAAATAATTAGAACAACATTATTAGAATAGTAATAAAAATAAATCAGAAACCTCTTTATAAATGAGCTGGTATCTTCACTACACTGAGTGTGTGTGTTGTGGCTGTGTGTATTGTGTTGCTTGTGTTCCCTCCTCAGAGAAAACTCTTTCAAAAACACGTCTTAGAGAAAGTTTAACATTGCTCTTAAAATCCTGTCCCATGAAAACATACAGAATGGGGTTCAGACAGCTGTTGAAATACGCCAAAGAGAAGGTCAACGGAAACACTGCCCAAGCCACAGAGGAACTGGATTCCTCTCCGAACGTTAGTAACAAAACTACTATGTGATACGGCAGCCAGCAAAGAAAAAAGGCCACGATTACAGCAGACATGATACGAAACGCTCGTCCAGAGTGAAAATGACTCCTGCCTAACTTGCGTGCGATGAATCCGTAGCATGTTGTGATGCATATGAGAGGAACTAAAAAGCCAAACACAAATCTGATGATGCTAAAACTTCTATACAATTTAAAATCGTCAGCAAAATCGCAGTATGTTATGTTATTTACTGTGAAAGTCTTAGTTAACATAAAAGGCACACAAAGAAGTGAAGGCAGAATCCAAGCCGATACACAGGACAGTCGTGCGATGAACAAGCTGCGATGATTCTGAGCCCAAACCGGTGTGATCACCTGAGTAAACCGATCCAGACTAATAAAGCTCAGTGTGAAAACGCTGGCAAACATGTTGATGAGTATAATGAAGGGGAAAATCTTGCACAGTACGGATGCATACGGTGAGAGATCAAAAGCGCTCTCGGTCACGATGAAAAGAGTGGTAATGCAGCAGATCGCTAAGAGGTCAGCAATCGCTAGATTGAGAAACCATACTGTATTAACAGTCCTCTTCATCTTCAATCCAGCAACATACACGACAAATGCATTTCCAGGAACACCGAGGATCAAGGTCAGGCAGTAGAAGACCAAAGAAATCTTGTTCATTGCATTGCTCAGCATTTTAAAACATTCCAGACAAAAAACTTCATCCAAGTTATTATTGTTATAATCAGTCTGGTTCATTTTGCTTGAGTTGCTGCTGTCCATAGTGCTCTGCTTGTCCTGTAAATATCATATATTATCAGCGTCAAACATTTAATCATTCAGTTAGCAGATTCTTTTATGCGAAGTGACTTATGAACAATGTTCCCTCTAAGCTGTGCAGTCGCAACAGAAGGAATAATGTGTGACAAGCACAATAATAGTTTGGGAAAGCCTTTTGAGAGAATTCTAGTAAATGTGAAATAATTGCAAATGGTTGCGGATGAAAGAGCTCAACACAAGAACCAATGCAGTGTGGCTTGATTAAGTGCTGGAAATAGCAGATGATGGGCACAGAACTGTAACAAAACTCTTACACATTTACAGGCGTAGCAGTGTGCAAACTCTAATATACTTTTGTTTTAAATATTTATAAAAAATATTAGCTTTTTTATAAATTATAAGACTAATAAAAAGTTGATCTCAAAAAGATAATTCTGCTTCATTTTTAAAATATTAGCTATATATTAATTATATTACATGATATTATATTATTATAAAGTATTGAACTGTTCTATGTCAGGGTTTTTTATTATTATTTTTTATTAGAATTTCTTGGTGACACAGCACTGTAAAAAATACTTTCTCAAATAATCTAAAACGAGAGAACTCTAAAAAGATTCAATCAAGTATAAAAAACATTAAAGTTAAAAGTTACAGTTTATGTGTGTGTGCGCTGTACAGATATAAAGGTATAAAACATGTTTTTGCTCAGGCTGCCGAAATGTCTGACCAATAGAGAAAGGTTTTGCTCAACAAGAAAAAAAAGAAAAAAAAAAAAGAAGGAACATTGCTAAAATAAGCAATTTGACAAAGGCAACTATTCAATATTATTAAACAATGAACATATTTTTAATAAACATTAATTTAAATTGAGTTTAACTTGAGTTTTACAAATCAAATAATGCCTTACAAACTTGTACTCACCTCACCAGCTGCTCTGTACTAACTAGTGATAACTTTCCACTGCTTACTACTTTAAGCAATTGTAAATTAAAAGAACCTCAGATACTTTGATCTCCTGAGAAACAGACATACACAGACACCCTGCAGAGTGGAAGTGCAGGAAACGCCTCTCTCATATATGCATTAGTTCTTCCTTCCCCTGCTCTGATTGGCCAGCTGACCCAATACTTGTGATTGGCCGAACACTACAAGCACTCATCAGAAATGTAATGCTCCTTTGCATAATTGTGAGTTTCATCTTTCAGAATACATGTAAAACCGTTAATAATGTCCTTAGTTTTACCATCAGTTCAAGCCTAAAGAGTCAAGTCACCTTTATTTATTTAATCGTAAAAGTCGTATCTTTGCAATAATTTGTAATCAAGTCAACGGTATTGCTGTAAATTAAGTGACCACAACTAAGCCAGAGGCGACAGCGGAAAGGAACCAAAACTCCATCGGCGACAGAATGGAGAAAAAAACCTTTGGAGCCGGCGGCCGCCTGTGTCGCCTGTCGGCAAAGCAGGCCCTGCTTGGGAGAAACCAGGCTCAGTTGGGGGGCAAGTTCTCCTCTGAACAGACGTAACCAGCAGTTCAATTCCAGGCTGCAGCAAAGTCAGATTGAGGAACAGAGTTGCGTGACAGACACAGTGACGCTCATATGTGTTTGCAGTACACAAACCACGGATGGTTAAGACAGCTGACTCCACTGTGTGACCCTATCAAATCAATGGATTTCCAGCACAAAAAATTAATTAAATTCATTAAAAAAAAAGGATATCCTTGTACACCTATGATCAGCTGTTTCTCCATTTTGGCTTAGCTTTCAATTTTGCTACAGGAAAGGCTGTGCATGACCAGCAGTGCACTTGCTGCGTTCTGAAAAGTTTAAATGTTTCTAATTAAATTTTCTACCTGTTAGATTGTGTATAATTTACGTCTACACCTAGATAGCCTTAAACTTACCCTTTACAATAATTAAATACTAATTAATGTCGTACAGTATAGGGGTTGCAAGATGACTGATTTCTACTAGTCAATGTTTTTATAAAAAAATACTTGAGTTACTCGACTACTCGTGGTTCATGCTACTGTAAATGAAAACACTTTTTTTTTTATCAATAAATGCTTATTAATTCAAAGCCTTATGCAACAATTACAATTATATAAATTGTCAAAAAAAAAAAAAACTATGACATTACATATTTAAATGTTCATGTAACAGCCAGTATCTGTCTCTGTAACAACCACAAAAATATTTGTATCTGCATTTGGATACAACGTTGTAGGCCTACAGTTACTTGATAAGACTATTATGATCTTTTTTTTCTCATAGTTACCACTGAACAAGTATGTCATGTTACACTAAAATAATTATTCATTTCTAAAATAATATTTATCATGTAAGCAGAGAGATGTCATGACAAACGTTTATCGGTCATTTGAACATGACTGAATCCATTCAATGCGCTTATTTTCATTACGCAGAACTCTTTAAGTGAGTCTTTTTTGTGAACGTCACTAAACAAATGTGTGTGTGCCACGCAAAACAGCAAAAGCAAAAGATAAATATGCAAACATGTAGGCCAAGTAGAAACTGTATCTGTATATAAGTTGATTAAATTAAATTTAAATTAAATTTAAAATTTAAATGTAAGCATTTAGCAGACGCTTTTATCCAAAGCAACTTACAGTGCATTCAGGCTATCAACTTTTACATATCATGTGATTATTTTATGTATCATGTGATTATTGGCCTACTCTTGAAAGAGAACTGGTTTGGTTTTTGAGAGACTGAGACGCGCAGCGCGGCTGTTTGATTGGTGAGCGTGCTGTGCGGTGCTTATTCCATTTGTATCATATCGGTAGCCCAAGTTTAAATCATTGACTTTTCAATATATGCTGTTTTATAACAAAGTTCGGGAGGAACAGTCGCAGTTCATTAACCTGATTAACACAAGTGGAGACCAATCAGTAATCAACTCATGACAAGGTATAAATAACAGCAGAACCTATCTCTGTTCATCGACGGTTTTTAGCATCCCTCCTCCACCCCATTTCTCCTCACTTATAGATCCATCTACTCTTACCACAACCGGGGGGAGTACTCTGGGTTCGGGCCACATCCCGAGCTCGGAGCCCTCCACCCGGACAGCACGCCAAATACGCATAAACTTACGGTATTAATATACGTAGATGTGAACTCGTGAAATACAAATAATAGAACTTGTATGATGTATTATTATAGGTGATATTACTCTTGCCAAGCTCTGATTTATGAGAGATGGACGGAGAGGCAACAGCAATGTGGTGTCTGATCTTTTCACTCATAAAGTTTACGTTCGGTCACTTCACACTCGTGACTCGTAGAGGTATGTGTATACTATTGCGCTGATCCCCTGGCTCAACTGTTAAAACCTTGGATTATTTTGGTTATTTTCAATGAGTTTGTGGATATGCTCTGCTCTAGCAGTTTTTAGAGCCTGTCTATAGCTGGACACACTGTTTTTCCATGCAATTCTAAAAACTTCCAAGTTAGTTTTTCTCCATTTGCTTTCAAGACTACGAGTTTCTTTCTTGAGAGAGTGAGTATTACTGTTATACCATGGCACAGTATGTTTTTCTCTAACCTTTTTCAATTTGATGGGGGCAATAGCTTCTAATGTATTAGAGAAAATACTGATGTTGTCAGTCATTTCGTCTAATTCATGTGTATTTTTGGGTACAAATAGCAGTTGAGATAGATCAGGCAGGTTATTTGCGAATCTTTCTTTGGTGGCTGGAACAATAGTTCTGCCCAGACGGTAACGCTGAGACATATAGTTAATATCAGTTATACGCAGCATGCACGATACAAGGAAATGGTCTGTAATATCATCACTTTGAGGTACAATATCTATAGCAGTAAGATCGATTCCATGAGATATAATTAAATCTAGTGTATGATTAAAACGATGAGTGGGCCCGGTGACATTTTGATTGACTCCAAAGGAGTTTATTAGGTCAGTAAACGCAAGTCCTAATGTATCATTTGTATTATAAACGTGAATATTAAAATCTCCCATGATTACCGCCTTATCAACTGTAACTAGAAGGTCTGAGAGGAAATCTGCAAATTCTTTTAGCAATTCTGTATACGGCTGTATGGGAAACAGGTCAATTTAGCTCAAAGGGAATCATTTAAGATTTTAAAGGGAATTTGAACAGAATCACTGTTTCACGGCTGGTCACGGAGACGCCCTGCGGTTCACTGAACAAGCCATTTAACATCAAATCTGCACTGGATATTAATACCCAAACTATAGTGAAACACTATCAATTAGCACAGTAACAAGATCGGCAGTTTAAGACATTAACTTGTAAGTACAAAACACAAGATACTTCTCTTTTCAATATGAATAAGGCTTTATTAAATAAATCTAAGACATATAAACTAATCTAACACATAAACGCATACACTCACACATTCATACAAGTTGCAGGAAGATCGAAAATTAGGGAAAGATGAGTTTAAGAGAATGGAAATATGGAATCCCAAGTTTACAGCAATACGTTCAATTGCATAGACATGACCAACCATCAATCACGTAATTAGCCCTCGCATTGAGTTCCTCAATGTGACTAAAATTATATTAGATACACCAGCACAACAAATATCTGGGGATACATTGCCTTTGTTTCCTGTGAAAGGGACTCCCGTTGAAAGGGGTATCCCGGTGTCGCTGATTGGCTGGAAGTTCAGTAGTGGCTGAAGTGACGTCTTGGGAAGCCCGTTGTTGTTGGACGTTGGCTGAAAGTGCAGAGTCGTGTGTGCTGGTTGAAGTTGAACTGGCACCCGAGGTCAGGCGTCGGAGACTCAACGTTACAAAACTTAACTCAGAACACGAAACTCTCAAACGGAAAAGAAAAGAAATAAAGTTTGACGAAAAATAGGTTGTGTTCCTTCTCATCGTGGCTAAGTAGCAGCAGGCGTGCAGGCTGAAGCACGCAGAACCGCGCTCAAAGAACAATGATGACTAACCAGCATGGCTAGAAGCTACAAGCTAGCATAAGCATAGCTAGAGACAAGAAACAGACATGGCTAATAGCAGCAGCATAGCTGGAGACTTAAAAACAGACTAAGGCCCGCATGACTGATAGCACAAGCAAGGCTTGAACTAAAAGCAAGATTTCATGGTGTCCAAAGTATTTAAAGTGGCCTGTTGGCCACACCTCAAATATTGTCTTGACCAATCAGATATTGTCTTGGCTCGGGGGTATCATAAATCATTTGTTTATCTTACCAAGCATGTGGTCCGAATTTCTAAGGTCTAATTTTGGTCCGAATTTCTAAGGTCTAATTTTGGACATGATTCCTATAACACGAATACGATACATGGGACAAATAAATTATTGTCTGAACTAATTCAAGCAAGCATATTGGATCACAGACATACCAAACACAATTACAAATCGTTAAGCTATGCCATAGTTATAAAAAAAAAAAAAACATACCCAATAAGTGATTATAACATGATAGTCAAATGTGTGGGTTACACATAAATGAATATGGAGTGAAGCGATGGACTGATTCATTTATAAGTCTTTTTGAGTTCATTCTGGTCCTTATATCTGTACAAAAGAAGTTTCTTTGCCATTCTCTGACAAACGGATGATCTGTGAAGACAGAGGTTTAAATCCCTTCCCCCCTTAGGAATTTCAGTCTGGTTCTCCCTGATGGGGGAAGTCAATGGAAGTGTTTAACTTGATCTCCTGGGTTTACATGTGATGTCCAGCGTTGCATTTCCATTATGAACAACAAATTTGGCACCAAATTTCTCTTCTTTGAATTGAAATTGTAAATAATTGTTCCAGTGGTGTTAATGTTGAAAGCTGTTGTGTGAACAAGTTGGTTGGTCATCTTGCTTGGTTCTTGTGGCACTAGAACTGATTTATGACTTCCTGAGGAATTTGGCTCTCGTGTTTCAAACATCGCTTTGATAGACTCTTTAATTTGTCTGGTTCGACTCATTTCTGTTTCACGGCCCTGGTAGTCTATACACAGTAGCCAGAGCAAGAGATGCATTAGATTTCTTTTGCATGTCTGACAGTGTAATATTTAGCAGAAGTATTTCAAAAGAGTTAAACCTGTATCCTGTTTTCTGGGTAACATTGAGAATGTCACCATATATTTTTGCAACACCTCCGCCACGACCAGTCTGACGGGACTCATGCTTATAACAGTAATTTGGCGGAGTAGACTCATTTAGACCAAAATAATCATTTGGTTTTAGCCAGGTTTCAGTCAAGCAGTGTAAATCAAAACTATTATCTGTGATCATTTCATTTACAATAACTGCTTTTGGTGCGAGTGATTTAATATGTATGAGCCCAAACTTAAAAAATTGTTTTTGTTCATTTACATTTTTCTGGTTTAATCACTATAAGATTTTTTCTAGATCCTACATTATATTTATATTTTGACCTCACTATTCGGGAACAGACACAATCTTAATAGTTTTTACAGCGCAAGTACTTTTATCATAAGCGGGTGGAACAAAACTCATCATAATGGTTATTTGAGAATTGACTTACTAGTCACATGGAGCGCAGTGTCCTGGAGATGTTGTCAGAGAGCAGCTCCGCTCCGACTCTGCTGGGGTGTATCGAATTGTCTGCGAATTGTCTCGATCAGGCTGCTGAAGACCCTCTTCAGCGTCTCCGTCTGCCGCAGCGTGGTGTTGTTAACCCCGGCGTGAAGCACGACTGCTCTGGGGGTCTCGTCGGCCTTCAGGATCGCGGGTATCTGCCCAGAAACATCGAAACACGAGCACCAGGCAAACAATGAGGCTAACGGCTACCTTCTGCTTCCCCACGGCTTCGAGCTTGAGCTGCACAGAATGCCCACCTGCAATCAAAGGTAGACATTCATCCGCCATTAAAGCAAGTGGCAGTGAGTACAGCAGTGGTAATGTGTGTAAATAGAGTATTAGCAATGTAAGCGCAGTTAGCTGAAACCACGCCGCAGATGCTAACGGGCTATAAGCTAATAACGGACCAGGAGATCAAAATAAAACTAGTGATAGCGAGGCGCTCTGATTGTTTTTGTTGTAGAATACAATAGAGGATATATTCACACGTTATATAAAAGGAAACGATGGTGTATAAAATAGATTTTTAAGTTAAAAATAGTCTATAAAAAGAATATAGTGACGGAGCTCAAATGCAGTACAGACGCCAACAACAAACCTATAAAATATAAATAAAGAACATAAAAATAATTTGACCCTATGGCTCCAAAATTGGTCCTAATGTGTCCTGCAGAGTTTAGCTCCAACCCTAATTATACGCACTTGAACCAGCTATTCAAGCTCTTGTGTTAAGGTGTGTTAAGGACGGTTGGAGCTAAGCTCTGCAGAGCATTGGCCCTCCAGGATCTAGTTTGGAGAGCCCTGTCCTACAGAGCTGTTAATTTGCACATGCTTTTTGATCATTACAAATAATAATGTAAAATTATTTTCTTAAATAGGGAGATAGGCATCACATAAATTATTAGCAGTAGTTTTTTTTTTTTTTTTTTTTGAAGAGAAATCCTTTTTTTTCTCTCATTTGGACTCGGTCTTGACTTGGATTCAAAACATTTGGACTTGGACTTGACTTGGACTCAAACCTCTTTGGACTCGGTCTAGACTCGGTCTTGACTAGTCCTGGTCTTGGATTTGACTTGGACTCGACAAAGCTGGACTTGACTACAGCTCTACATAAAACTCTGCATTTAAATACTCAATAGCAAATACTTAAACTAATAACAAAACATACTTACAGTTGCTGATTCAGGAGCACCAGAGTGTCGTAGCAAAGTCAGAATTACCTCTTCTCCTAAGTTCACGAAACAGTTGTCCATAAAATGTGTTTGCTTCCTAAATGCATCTACTTTTCAGAAGGCCAAATAAAGTGCTTTTGCTTTCACCTAGTCAAGTCACCTTTATTTATACAGCACTTTAAACAAAAAAGATTGTGTCAAAGCAACTGAACAACATTAATTAGGAAAACTGTGTGTCAATAATGCAAAATTACAGTTAAAGGCAGTTCATCATTGAATTCAGTGATGTCATCATCTCAGTTCAGTTTAAATACTATCTGTACAATCATTTGCAATCAAGTCAATGATATCACTGTAAAGGAAGTTTCCCCAACTAAGCAAGCCAGAGGCAACAGCGGCAAGGAATCAAAACTCCATCGGTGACAGACAACCACCAGGACAGGGAATCTGTATCTAAGGCTCCAGTTGTCCTGAGCCCCTTTCACACAAAAACACGGGTAAAGTGTTCTGGCTATTGTTCCCGGGTCGCTAGATTGTGAACTTTCACATTGCCAGTGATTACCCGGGATATGTGCGTGCTTTCACACACAACCCAAAAAGATCCCGTAACGACACGTGACATCAGGGCGGGACGTGTAATGTACGAGTCAAAAACTTTATACTTTCACTGAAGCAAGCAAACGATCTCGGCGTCAGCCTGGAAAGTGAGGAACTAACTGATCTCTGCTTCATTACAGTTTGTACATATCTTTTCGTTGTGAACGTTGATATTCCTTCAAAACAGCTGATAAAAGAGTCACACGATAAGGTGCGTCATCACTCCTACATGGCATTAGATCTGGCTTTTGTTCACACAGCGCTCGTCCCGGGTTGAACCCGGCAATGTTACTAGGTCCCCGACCCGAGTTCAATGCCGGAATCAATCTTGGGACCTGTTTGCTTTCACACAGAAGGCGACCCAGCAATGTTCCGGCAATATGCCGGGTCGGACGTGCAGTGTGAAAGGGGCTCTGGTCTCCGCTGTCTTTCAGGGTTGTAGAGGTCTGTTCTAGGTGCTGATTCACCATCTGGGCTGGATACGTACTGGATTCTGGTGACTGCAGTGACCCTTTGATCGGGATACAGACTGGATCTGGTGGCTACGGTGACCTCAGAATAAGAGAGAAGCAGACTAATATTAGCGTAGATGCCATTCTTCTAATGATGTAGCAAGTGCATTGGGTGTTATGGGAAGTGTTCCTGGTTCAGGTTTACCTAATGAATGCAGCCTAAAAATCCTTTAACGGATTTGGATATTAGAAGCGTATTAGTGTGTTATGTGTAAGCCAGGTTAAAGAGATGGGCCTTTGATCTAGATTTTAACTGCAAGATTGTGTCTGGCTCCCGAACAATGTTAGGTAGGTTATTCCAGAATTTAGGCACTAAATAGGAAAAAGGATCTGCTGCCCGCAGTTGATTTTGATATTCTAGGTATTATCAAATTGCCTGAGTTTTGAGAACGCAGTGGACATGGAGGATTATAAAGTAACAAGAGCTTGTTACACACGGCTAGATAGACACAGCATATCCCTGACATGGCTGTTTCAACACTAACTGTGTTACTGAAACCACCCCTTCTTTCTTTGCCATGGGGGTGTGTTTGAATGAATATCTCTTTGGATTTGAGACTTTAGTCTTTGCAACTTTACAGATCTTCTTCATGCTCCAAGAGCTTGTAACACTCCAAATGTAAATTTTTAAAATTAAAATCGCATAATATGACCCCTTTAAGAGATATTTTGATTACTGTAATGGGAGTGCCCTTTCCCAGGGTCTTCTATGTAAATTACCTTCTGCTCCCACTGAGGTGTAAACCACCCAGGTTTGGGACCTGGCTTAATTCGAATTCTAATTGTTTGTACATGCCTCCAGATTCTTAGTAACTGCCTGTAAATGTGTGTGTCTAAAGATAAGACTGGTGTAGCTGAAGCAATTAGTCAGCAGAGAAGGCAGTAGTGAATAAGTGTTTGCTTAATACTTTTTTATCTGTTGTTTATTGTTGCAACATAAGCTAACTGGAAATACATGCCACTACATTAGTGGCTTTTTTAATAGCGACCCTATTTTTTTTCTTTTTAAATTGACGCAACCTATACACTGGCATTCAAATGTTTGGAAACCCCTTGGAGAATTTGTGAAAATGTGAACAATTTTAGAGAGATCATACAAAATTAATGTTATTTTTTTTATTTAGTACTGTCCTGAGTAAGATATGTAACATAAAACATGTTTACATTTAGTCCACAAGACAAAACATAATTGAAATTATTAAAATAACCCCATTCAAAAGTTTGGGAACCCTTAGGCCCAATCCCAATTCCATTTTGTACCCCTTCCCCTTCCCCCTGTCCCTTGAAACAGAGTGTCAAGGGGTAGGGGTGAAAATATTCCCCTAAAAATTGGGACACCACTACTATGCCATCACATGTCATCATGTGTCGTCTAGCTCCTACAATACACACATATACTGGTGTGCAGTTGTACATTAGAGCCTTTAATTACCATTCTGTATTAATGCGCTGCTTACTGACACACACACATATCAGAAATTGTGCAGCTCACACATCCAGGAGAAAAAATTGTCAAAGCTGCCCCACGACTTTTATTAAATCAGTTTAAATGCTGAATCGCTACATTGTATTTTCCATCACCAAGAGGATGAAATAGCTCTTTTTAAGTAAACTCACTCTAACAAAAAAAAAAAAAAGAGACAAAAAAGAGAAATGCACAGACCGCGTATTCAAAAAATCCATCTCTCTCTCTCTCTCTCTCTCTCTATCTCTCTTAATATTTGAGAAAAGGGTTTAGTGATTTCTAAATATTGGGAGGACTTGCCCTCCTTAATGTCTACGATGGTTATCACCCTGACCAGGCAAGAAAATATGTTGTGGCACTATCACGTAGTCTATAATGATATGATGTTAGCAAATATTAGAGATTTTTTGCTAACATTTCTTTGAGTAACATGACTGTTAATATGAACTCACAATTGAATGTAACATAAAACAAATTATTTGTTTTCATAAAAATCTTTATTAATGCCCATGACTGTTTTCAATGACTGAGTCTCTTGCTTGTTCTGAACAGTTAAACTGAGCTCAGTTTTTCAGAAAAATCTTTAAGGTCCTGCAGATTCTTCCGTCTTCCAGCATCTTTTCCATATTTGAACCATTTCCAGCAGTGACTGTATGATTTTGAGATACATATTTCACACTGAGGACAACTGAGGGACTCAAACACAACTATTAAAAAGGTTCAAACATTCACTGATGCTCCAGAAGGAAACACAATGCATTAAGAGCTGGGGAGTGGACTTATCATTACAAGCAAAGTGTGTTAGGTATAAACAGTGTTTTTCATATAAAGTGCAAAAACAATAAAGTTTAAATGTATATGTTTATTGAAATGTTCATTAAACATTTTATTCATTTTTTGTAAAGATTGTTTAATATTAGTGCAAATAATTGCTAAAAAATAGTTTTCTCTGGGTCAAGTAGCCAAAGCATAATGTTTTCAATTTTAAAATTTTTTTAAATCATCAAATTCAGAAACTTTAAAAGCAAAGGCAAAAGCAAAAAATTATCAGTTACATCTTTAGACACGCACACTTGCTGACAAAACTGAAAGCTCTAATTTTCAACCAAAACAACTTCCTCTCTTTCCTCACGACATACTGTACACTCTTAAAATGAAGTTGTTTATTGGCATCAATGGTTCTATGAAGAACTTTAAAAATCCATTGAACCTTTCAAATGAAGAAAAGCTTCTTTATAGTAAAAAAAATAATTTTCTGAGATTTTCAAAAATTTATTCAAAATGGTTCTTTAAGGAACTGTTCACTGAAAGGTTCTTTTGGGAACCAAAAATGGTTATTCTATGGCCTCACTGCACCCTTGTGGACCCTTTATTTTTAAGGGTGTACTCAACACAAAAGTGAAAAATTATAAACAATTATAAAATGACCAAAGCACTGGAATATGAAAAAAAAAAAAATGTTTTAGGCTGATGATACATGGGGCAACTTTTTTAAGCATTGTTCCTTGGGCACTTTTTCATTTCTATCTTAATATTTTAGATCAGTTGCCTCTTGATGGCAACATTGCCCAAAGTTCTATCATCAGACTAATGCTAGCTTTAAATTATTGTTAGATTTTGTTCATGTCTTCGTCCTCAGGTGCCAAGCTAGAGTCTGAAACCCTAGTCCCGTCATATCTGGACTCTGAAAAACACTGCTGCCATTTATCCCTCATCTCTAGGCAAATTCACATCTACCCACTAATTGTTTTCCTGCGCCTTAACTGCTGCTTCATTTACTAAAGATCTTCAATTGGTCTTTCCCACTTGTATTCTTGTTGTGACACATCAGTTTTTTAATCTTTACCCATTTGTTGGGCACTATACCATGCCCCCCCCCCCCCCCCCCTTGGAGGTGCCAAAGCTTGATTCTTGGCATTGTGCACTGACAGACTAGCCGCATTTCCACTGTCGGTCCAGTGCGAGCCAGGGCTTAAAGCGGGCCGGGCGGGGCTCATAGCCCTGGGTCAGTAGCACCGAGGCCAGAATAGCGCAGGGTTTCCACAGTGGAGCTTGAAGCACCGCTGCACGTCACTAAAACACGCCCTTTACACGCCTCTCAGAACAACGTCATGCAACCTCAAAATTTCACCATCAAAGAGAAGTTATCAGAAAACTAAGAAATAAGTCATGTGCGATTATAAAACGAACATGATAAAAGTGGCCGTTTGTTTGCATACTTTGATATATATTCAAATTCAAAAGCATCTATGTTTTAACCATAGAATAAGTGATACATTGATCATATTGATTTAATTTATCAGGACTCAAAATTAATCACACATAAATACACTTATTTCTATTTTATTTATTTATTTTTAACGCTCATGAAAATAGCCCGCTTATTCAGTCGAGTCTGTTTCTGTTTATTAGCCACAGCCCAGCCAGCATTACAACGTTGATTCAACGTTGAAAGAACGTCAGGTACCATGTTTGAATCAACGTTGAATAACCTTTCGATTTTGCAAATTGGATCAACGTTGAAATCACGACGTGGATTCACCGTTGAAATCGCGACGCTGTTTCACCGTCTTACCTGCATTACGGGTGAATTAGGGTCGTGCTGCAGACCTGGGATGAAAGCTGAATGAGGTGTTGATTTTGAAAAGTTAATCAGCGTTGATAACACGACGTTGTTTCCCCGTCGTACCTTGCACCATGTATAAATACACCTAGATCCTGGTTGTCATTTAGATCAACACGGTACATGCACGGCTAAAAATCTAATGACTGGCAGCAATGGTTTTACAAACAACTTCAATAAACTACCACATGCTCAAAATCATCAAACAGCAGTTTAATTTTGGAAACATACTGTATAAAACAGATGAAAATAATACCACACTTTATTATGCAGAGTATGCAAGGAGGTATTGCTAAAAACATGTAGTAAAACAATCCAAATACAATAATATTTAAAGGTTTTTGTAAAATAATTTGGCACATAAATGCATATTTTTTGCAGCACTTACAAGACAAACCCTTGTACCTTTATGACTGAAACCAGTGGATCTTTTATTTTGGTGGAAAACTACAGTTTCTGTCAAAAACATGTTTTAGTAATGTGTCTCATTACAAGTTGTGCACATTTGTGCCGTGAAAATGTGTTGCACAGTACGAGCAGGGAACCTTCAACCAGTTGATTTCTAATGGGAACGCCCCCGGACTGTGTCTTCTTTACCGTGGGGCATGCAGAATGAGATTTCTACCGCAGGGCACTCTAAAATGTTAGAACCAGCAGCTTCGTGCATACAGTGTGGCTGTGCTTCGGGTGATCCTTGAAAGTGTCCCAGCGCTAGGTCCTTTCTGACGCCGTCCCCTCCACTCTCTCCCACTTGTGCACTTTCTGTACCGTCCTGTATAAACATTTACATTTAATCATTTAACAGACGAATTTATCCAAAGCGACTTAATTATTCACAAGCAGTGTTTTCAGAGCCCCCAGTTACACTGTTTTAATCAGAACACTAGCAATACAGTGTAGTAAAATAAGTAAAATCTAATTCAGTAAATGTTTATTAAACTAAGTACAATCAAAACCTATCACAAAAGGTCAAAGCATCTCTACCAGAAGTGACAGTGTTATAAAATGATGTCCATTGAGATTACAGACAAACAAGTTTGCAAAAAACAGAACCAGGGAGGCCATCAACCCATTTACTCTCTATCTCCTCTCTCTCCAACAAACACACTTAATCAGTTCAGTAGCATCTTAAGCACACCCCCACACCCCCACGCATACTTGTTTGGGGTGCCTCGTGGGGGCACCAGTTATTTACCACATTTTGGGGACACCACTTTCCTGACATCCTAGAGACTAGATAAACACATCAAAAAATCTAAAAAAAAAAGTTTAATAAATATCTCACTTAAAATGTAATTAATTCATTAAAATAAGGGTAGGTGATAATCTGGGGACAGGTCAGGTTAACACATGTGGGGACACGGGGACAACTCCTTATATGGGCATTAACGGAAGTCCCATCTGGGGACAAAACCCTGACCAACTAGTGTATCAGTAAGTACACATGGATGTCCAATCTGGGGACAAACCAGTGTAATCTACAGACAAAGAAAGGTCATAATATGGCCAGCTGGCCAATTCATAATGGTATTTCTGGAAGTTATATTGGTTTGTTAAAAATAGGGTGGTTTAATAAGTTAGTTCATCTTAACTTCAAAAATGAACTTGAACAACATGCAATCTTCAACTGAAAGTCATTTCAGTCCACTAAGACTGCCACAATCATATACTGCATTTAACTCATTCTTACACAATTTAGTTGCTAAATTTACTGATTATTATGACCCATGAGAGACATTCATTGAATGTGATTTTGCTGCTCTTATCAAAGTCAATCTAATATATATTATAAAGCCCTTTAAAATAAAGTTGTCACAGAGTGCTTTTACAAACACCCACCCTAAACCTGACAGAGCACACAATAAGTAAATACACACAATTTTTTTTTTTTTTAATTACCATACCAATTAAACGTATACATGGTAAGCTTACTTTTAAAAGTATGTATTATGTTTGAGGTAAAGTTAAGTATCCTGTAGTTAACCAGTAATAACACATTCGGAAAGGTTAGATCAGAGCTACAATTCTTAAATTGTCTAAAATTATGAACATTATCAGTGGAATGTTTTTTTTTTTTTTGTCTGGTTTTGAAATGCTCTAAGAATTTAATCTTTAAGTCATTAAAAGAAATCCAAGAGAAATAAAAACGACCTTGATACAAATTGAATCTACAGCCAAATTTAATCAGTACAGTATGGGTTCAGTGCTTGCCATCAGATATTACAACATAGTTTTTATGATGCGTTTCGTCTAATGTGCCATCAGAAAATAAATTAATCAATTTACAATTAAAATGTGAAACGTAAAGGGGCCTGAATAAAGGGATTGAATACTATAGACACTCACTCTGTCGTATGGCTACTGTACAGTAAAACTAATCTACGCAATTAGAAAAAACATTTACACCAACTGCTTATCACTTGACACAGCATTAAAAACAAGGAAGTCCAAGCACCAAATTTACAACCAACATCAAGCCGTTTTAACTCTTTCAAAACTTAAGTTACATTATAATGTTTCAACTACGGTATTGAGTAGGGCTGCACGATGTGTCGTTTAAGCATCGATATCGCGATGTACAAATTCGCGATTGTCACGTCGCAGGATGTGCGATGTAGGCTGTCGTAGTTGATCCGTTATTCATTAACTGTACGGGCAGCTGCTCCCCGGCCCTTGACGAATTTGATTCGCGGATTAATTGCACAGTTTAAGTCCTAGCAGTTTAACACAGCGCATAAGAACGAGCAGAGAGAGAGAAAGAGCACGAGAGAGAGAGAGAGAGGGCCCAGCCACGCGCTCACGCCCACCTTCACTGTCTTCAAACAACACAAGCGTTGTCTTGCTCTCTCCCTCGCGCAAATTTATCAAAATCAAAAAACGATGTCGGAAAAAAAAATTATAATTCTATGACGTGTTCTGTGTTGTCAAATCTTGTTTATTAAATTAATAGCAGTAACTGCACAATAAGTAGCCTACATTCAATACAAACACAGATGGTACAGACATCAGCATTTAGCTTTTGTTTTTTAATTGGGTTGAAACTACAGAGAACTGGCCTTAAATAAAAGATTAACTGTAACCATGTGAAATTAAAGGTAACAACTGCATAGTTCTACAGTCCACACAACACAATCAACACACATTCAAAAAGATGTTTCTTGATCAGCATTCAGTATTTTAGTTTTTAAATTTGGTTTTAAGTTAAAAAAAAAAGGTCTTTACCAGTGAGACTAAATAAAAGTATGCTATATAAATACATTTTCCAAAATGTTAAAATCAAATAATGTTTGTGCGAATAAAACAAAGATGCAAAGGGTTTCATTCATCCAATAATAATAATAATTAAAAAATAAATAGGATAATGATTCACATCTATATTTTTTTTACTTGAGCCAGTGAAAAATAAATAACTTGTTGACTCAAGTAAAAAAAATATAGATGTGAATCATTACCCTAAAATATTTTAATTAGATGAAATACTTTTTTTCAGTGTGCTACAGCAGATGATTTTTAAATTAAATTAAGTCTATTTTAGGGTAAAATAAAAATAATCATCCTAATTCAGAACTGAAGTTTATTTCTGGCTTTTCAAACATGAATGCAAGTTCTAATAATAATAATAAAAAGTAAAATAAATAAAAAATAATTCTGTTTTGTCACAGTTTAGTCCGTTTCGTTTCTCATCCAACACGTGAGAAGTTGAGCTGAACATCTCTTCACGGTCTACTCGTGTTCAGGGCGCGGACAGATACGCTCGCGCAGCTTCAGTGTGCAGGAAAGGCTCTTATTTGTGCGGCAGTACAACAGCGGCTGTTCGCTTCCTGCCATCTGTGCCTCAGACGTCAAACTCTGCATTTCCGGTACTGATCGGCTGCCTGTGTCCTGCGCACAGATTTCGAAATACTCTTCCACACAAATTACATAGCAAACGATTACAATGTAGTCTGTGCACGCGAGCGCACTTCCGGAATAATCGGCCGGAAAAACACCAAAAACGGGCGATTGCGTATTTTAAGCAAAAACCGGCCGGTTCCGATTAATGGCCGGTCAACCGTTGCATCCCTACTGTGAAGTAACATTACCAAACAATGAACAGCTGTGTTTTTAAGATAACGAAGATAAACAAAGATTAAAAAATATAGTAACACAAGTATTGCTCATGGTAAGTTCATGTTAGTTAATGTTAACAATTCAAACCATATCCTAAAGTTACAAACAAATAATTTACTCTAATTTAAACAATACTCTGATGTTTAAATCATTTAAAATGAGAATGTATGTGTGCTCATGCCATTTTTGTTTGTAAGAAAAAATTAGATTAGATATCATATCGCAATATATATCGCAGAAAAATAAGATATCGCAATGTCCTTTTTCCCCAATATCGTGCAGCCCTAGTATTGAGACCAAAAAAAAAAATATTATAATTCAACTAAAACGCAAAAACGGAATCAACAACCAAAATCAACCTTACTTTTTAGTGGTCTTTCTCTCATATGCTGCGATTCTGTTTTTTATATAATACTTCACCGCCTGCTAGTCTCGTTCACCGAGGGCTTTGGGGGCTGCTGTAATGCATGCAATGTAGTCGACTTTTCCAGCTGTAACTCCCGAGTGAATACATTTCATCATTGTCTCTTCTACAGCCGCAATCTCCACCTCACTCCACTTTCTCTTCCTAGGAACTAATGACAAGAAAATTACATTAATTGCACTGCATGTGTTGTAGGTGCAAGACTGGATTATTTTTATACTACTGTATTCTTTATGATGTGGTTGACCTTTTATAAATAAAGTAAATAAAAACTATTACAGGACAGGTTCCTTACCTGATGTTACTTTCATGACCTCCCGTGTCCTCTCTGGAGATCCTTTAGAAACACAATCATATACATTTCTAAATCAAACTACTAATTACTGATAGGCTGTTTGGGGGGGAATTCTTGATATTCTAATTGCATTAAACATTTAACTGCTTGTTCATACGTCTTACCTTCATTCATGTTTACTGGCCTGCTGCTATTCACTACTGAAGTGCCTGCTTGAAGGCATGATTTAATTATTATTTAACTAAATGGAAATTACAAACATCTTAAAAAAATGTGTTTACAAATCTTTACCTGTCTCACTTGACGTCACATCATGAGAATGATCTGACAGTTCGGTTTCACTCTCTATCCCAGGATCAGGCTCAACGCACTCTGAAATATAGTCGTCGTATTCAGAGATATGCACAGATTCTTCCAAAGTCACTAGGACACGCTTGACAGCTAGTTTAAACTCGATTAACAGGTTACATACCCTGTTAATAGTGTTCCCTCGGGTAATCTGTAATATTTCCTGTGGATACGAATATCATGTCCCAGGAAATCAGCAAGTTGGTCCATTTCGGTGTCGTTCATGTTAAGAACCCTAACCCTAGTCCATGTTGATTTGGAAGGCAACCTGTAATCAGTCAAACATGACAAATATAAAAGGTCTTGAGAATTCTACACAAATTATATTATGCATATAATGCAATCCCCACTTAAACAAAGTGTCCCCATAAAGACAGTTAAAATACAGGTCAATGTCCCCAGAAGGTTTCATGGAAATAATGCAATCCCCATTTAAACAAGGTGTCCCCATAAAGACAGTTAAAATACAGGTCAATGCATGTCCCCAGAAGGTATCAAATATCATCACTTGTTTGTTCTATCCTCAATTTACACATGAGCACAAAAGCAGAAATAATAGCCTACAATTTGATGTTGGCCGAGCGTGAGTTAGGGCAATTTCTTGTAATTCTCATCATGACATTACGATAAATAATCTTACTGTGGTTTTGTCTCTTACAAAGAGATCATTAGAGACATATTGGTTTAACGTTTAGACATTATACAGTTGTATGCAGAGCAGTACACAATCAAAATATTTCTTGGTGAGTCGTATACCTTTTAAATAGTGTTGTCACGGTACCCAAATTTCAGTATTCGATACCAGTGAAAATCCATGGTTCTCGGTACCAAAGCAAATCACAAAAATATGCCAATTAAAAAAATATATATATTAATAAAATAATAAAAATTTTCACTTTCAGTTTCACCCAAATTTAATTTGTCTTTTAATTTATGAAATTTAAACATTTTATTTTTGGTAAATAAAGGGGATTTGCTATTAAAATTAAAACATGGAAGAAATATTGTGATTTATTTCTTAAAAAAATAAAGTTTAAAAAAATTTTAACAGTAGTAGCAGTATCACATACATTTTACTAAATAATAGTAATATTTCTAGCACAATGTCTTTATGTAAAAATTAACTTTTAGGCCTAATGAATGCATATTTGTCATTTTAACTGAACTTAAGACTGGTGGTGATGCTTAAGATATTTTTGGTCATTGAGGGTTTCTGTAAGAAAAATAGTAATAGATCATAATTATTATTAAAGGATAATTTTACTATCATACTAATGTATATACAATGCACTATGAATTGATGAGCTGCTGGGTTCATGAATATTAATCACGTTGTCTGCGTTCGGTCAAACTGATTTGCTGAAATCAAAACAGGGTCGGTGCTAGTTGAGCGTCAGCCAATGAAATTGCCATTTGCACATTAGCTCCGGCCACTACCGGAGAAACCGGAGTGTCTTCTGCTTGTTCGAAAATGAATAATTGTAAATGAACTCCATTATTTTGACAGGAGAAGACAACAAAGAATAGTTTACATATAGCGTGTCGATTCAGCGTGGTAAGACTCTCGCGCTCTCTCTCTTTGCATGTGTGAGAAACAGTGCTATCAGTAAAGCGACGGTGAGTCGTGCGCCTTCACACAGAGTTTACAGAGCATCAAATACAGGTGCGCTGTGCATCCATTGAGATGAACTGAAAAGTTCAGATCGCTTGATGGAGAGAGAACTCTGAAGCCCAGATGCTGAAATTAAAACAAGCGTCATGCGCTTCAGTCTATGTAGTAAACAAACCTGCACGTCTCTGCCATTCATTGATTCACACAGAGACGCGCAGAACACGGATTCTTTTGCGGCTTAACATTTACAGATACTGGTCCATACGGAGATTTGATTTGATTAATTTACGCTAACTTTGACAAATTCCATGACTGTCCATATTAAAATGTAAGTTTCATTTTCATGACTGTATTTTGAGATTCCATCCTCGTTTTCTGCTTCACGGAAATCATAGCGCTGAACCGGGTTTGAACGAGACCTCGGTACTACCAATACTTAAAGAAACCTGGTACAGTCACATTTTTAAAAATTTTGTACCGACTTGCTACCAAAGTACCGGGTCTTTTGACAAAAACTACTTTTAAACCCTGTCACAGTTAAATGTGATCTTCAGACCACAAACTTTCAAGAATAGGGAGTTAAAAAGGTAGATATTTTATGTAACCCTAATGGACAGACTTTGGACAGGCAAGTAATTAATGTTGTTACTTACAAATACACTCCGTTCTTTCCAGTGGTGGTACACATTCACTGGTTGGAGATGCATGGTCAATTTCTGGCCATACCTGTAATAAAAAATAATTATCATTTGAGGCTATGAAATTACAAAACAGATAAGGCACTTTATTGAGACTGAATAACAGTATTACAAAACAAAAACAAGGGGAAACAACACTTTCCTTTTGCTAGAAATTATTAGGGCCAACACATTTTATTGTTTTTGCTCTGTACACAAGCACAGTGGATTTAAAATAAAGACCTGAGGTTATTACCAACTTCTGTTTAGAGAAAGTTTCTATCTATCTTTTATGGACCGTGTATGAGGGTAGCCATTTTAAATACATGGTCTCCAAATTTCAGCGGACAAAGTAATTAGACGAACAATATTTTAGGATTTATAATGGTTTTTACTGACGGATGTACCCAATGAACTATATAGGAAAACTGCTACGGTGCACCTTATAGTTTGCAAAAAACAGTAGGAGGATCATAATAGTTTTTAGTTGTATAAATAAACAAAAATTGTATCAGCAAGAAATTACATACGAGTTCCAATGGTTATCCTTAAGAGGACTAGGATTCCATCCTCACTAAGCCAAAGTGTCCCCATAAGGACAGTTAAAATACAGGTTAATGTCCCCAAAAGCTATCATAAATACTCATTACTACCTATTAGGTTTAAGTGCCAACCAAACTTTCAGGATTGTTTAGAGGGCGTTTGTATCCATCATTTGTGTTAAGTTGTTTAAAATATAGAAACCGATATAATTATATTACAATTTGTCATTCATAAATGTAAATACGTTTCGTAAATGTGCGCAAAAAATCCAGTATGCCCTAACAGGGTTGGGACAAAGCCTGTAATAATGCCATCCTCGCATCGTTCTGTCAAACACATTCTGATCAACATTGTTGCTGGGAAATAATTACTATAATATAATGTATAATGTGCAGCTCTGAAACTAAATGGTTATAAAAAAAACCTGTCTTATTACCTGTGTGTCTGTTGGTGAGGGTATCACAGAATCTTCTGCTGTTTAAGTGACTGGATGTGATTCTGGGCCCAGCTAAAAATCAAATAAAAAAATTCAATGCTACAGAAAGTGTAGAATGATTTTTTAACTAAAGTACATACAATTATAAAATCACTGTTGTTCCCTATCCCTTAAGCCTAATAATTACAAACAGTAATGTTTAAAATCTTTTCCATCAAATATATAAATAGCAGTAGGTAAATCTTATTTTCAATTCATGCAAATCCTGGTTTACCTTACCCTGGGTGTTCCCAGGCTGCCTTGCACACAATTTGATTCACACTGCTAAGGCAGCCTGGACACCATGGACTAAATTCTCCCCTGAAAAAGGGAACCAAATCACAGAACGGGGAGGGATCAGCAAGACAATGACTGCACGATGTGTTGTTTAAGCATCGATATCGCGATGTACGAATCCACGATAGTCACATTGCAGGATGTGCGGTGTAGGCTGTCGTAGTTGATCCGTTATTCATTAACTGTACGGGCAGCTGCTCCCCGGCCCTTGACGAATGTGATTCGCGGATTAATTGCACAGCTTAACCATCATAGAGTGAAAGTTTATCATTGACAGGACTGAAAACCACATGCAAGTTTAACAGGGCATTTTCTCTCTGTCTTTCTCTCGCGAGCGCGCGCGCACTCTCTCTCTCTCTCTCTCTCTCTCTCTCTCTCAAGCTCTGTCTTGCTCCCTCTCCCCCGTGCATATTAATCAATTGACATGATGGTGTCGATGTTTAAATCATTTAAAATGAGAATGTAAGTGTGCTCACCCCATTTGTTTGTAAGAAAAAAAAAAAAAAAAAAAAAAAATCGCAATATATATAAAAAAAAAAAAAAAAAAAATCGCAGAAAAATAAAATATCACAATGTCATTTTTCCCAATATCGTGCAGCCCTAATAGGCGACACATTGAAGAAGTTTCTATGGATCCAACATGGCATCAGACACGAAATTACCTTTCGATTCAGCTTTAGATAGTGTTTTAAGTAGTTAAGAACAGAGTTTGTTTTGAAAAAAGAGCAACTGTTAAACAATTTCAGAAGCAAGCACATTTGATAGACATTCGTAGCGCCCAATAAACTGCTCTGGGCATTCGTAAACCACGCCTCAAATACGAGAAAATGAACAGGTGGTTACCAGACCAAGTCTCGAATCAGAATTGGTCTGACGTTAGCCAGGCTAGGTTTACCTGCTGCATTTTTTAGAACAGAAAATATTTTACCCAAGTTCTGTCAACGTACAATAAAATGACTCACCATTTTATCCAAGTTTGCCAATTGCAGTAGGAGTAAGGTTCGCTGTCTTTGAAGAGCATTTCGCTTCTCAGCCGTAGATTCATACCGAGTTTCACACCGATTGTGGTGTTTTTAATTTGTCAATCCTGGCCTGCAACTGTTGAACCAAATATAACAATCAGTGTACCAGAAATTATAAAAAAAAATAAAAAATAAAATAAAATGCAATACTATAAAAAAAGTTGATAATTTAATTTGGATTTAAGTAACCTGGAATGGTCCATTACTTCAGACAGACTGACACTAGGGATAAGATTTTCATGTTGAAAATGAATTTCTTTTGTTCTGTACACCAGTACTTTGAAACAATATAATGAAAATACATCACAAACCTTTTAAATGTAAATATGACAGGGTGCCCACAAATAAATGCAGGTTTGGAAACCAAACTTGTCTTTGTTACGGTCATGCGGTATGGATTAGTTATTCGACTAAAGTCAGAGTTATCAAGTCAGCCTCAAACCATCATGCTCATGCTACCAACATAAGCTATGTGTATTAATCTCTTTATAGTTTAAGTAATTACCTTACTCTACTTTATAGCACTGTTTTGATGAGAAACAAAAGTCTTTCCTACTTGCATCAAAACACCATGTATCCACATTGTCTTTTGTGTAATTTCAAATTTAAAGTACAGAACATGAGAAATGCTTTAGTGTCCATACTTATGTGGGCCAATATTATGCTTGAAGTATTAATATAGCAACAAATAGATGTAGTAGTGACGTTTTTGGGCTATGCAAAAGTATAATTCAATGTTCATTTGACTTTGGAACCAGACACTGGAAACGTTGACAATCATGAATGCATAGTGCAGATCCACAGACTGACCCAGTCTGGGGCACTTATGCACTTACCTTCGAGCAAGAACAACATCATTTGTTAGTCCTTATTTATACTTTTCACTTCCCTTACACAATAACTAATCAATCAGTCTAGAGTTTGAGACCTGCAACACTGATATGTGTGATGGGGTAGGGGGGCAGTTGCTTTTACCTGAGACGGGCATGTTGAACAGGGTGTCCATGAAAGTGAAGTGTGTTTTGGGGGCTAGGAGAGGAAACCACACAGATGGCAACAAGTGAAATATAGTAAGAGGGCATTTACACTGAGAAAAACATGGGACATCCTTGCAGAGGAGGATAGGTATTAGGGCTGCACGATGTGTCGTTTAAGCATCGATATCGCGATGTACGAATCCACGATAGTCACATTGCAGGATGTGCGGTGTAGGCTGTCGTAGTTGATCCGTTATACATTAACTGTACGGGCAGCTGCTCCCCGGCCCTTGACGAATGTGATTCGCAGATTAATTGCACAGTTTAACCATCATAGAGTGAAAGTTTATCATTGACAGGACTGAAAACCACATGCAAGTTTAACAGGGCAGAGAGAGAGAGAGAGCGCGCGAGAGAGACAGAGAACATTAGAAGTACCATCAATGTTTATAGAAATGTACATGGATTTATTTTGCATGTCATTTTTTTCTTATGAATATATATGTATTTTTGTTTTGTTTGTTTCTATTCTGATATGTACAATGCTTTGGCAATATGTACCTTTGTATGTCATGCCAATAAAGCAATATGAATTGAATCGAGAGAGAGAGAGACGTTTTCAAACAACACGAGCTCTGTCTTGCTCCCTCTCCCCCGCGCATATTAATCAATTGACACGATGGTGTCTATGTTTAAATCATTTAAAATGAGAATGTAAGTTTGCTCACCCCATTTGTTTGTAAGAAAAAATATCGCAATATATATCGCAGAAAAATAAAATATCGCAATGTCATTTTTTCACAATATCGTGCAGCCCTAATAGGTATTGATCAGACAGCACCACTGCATTTATTCTGCATATGTGGTTCTAATCTTTGTAATATAGGCATGTAATACAATCATTTTTAATGGATGCATGAGTGCAACAAGTTAAATTAACTTTTTGCTACAACTTTATGTTCTAATTGTGTGTACACAATGGGTCTCATTCATTAACCATGAGCAAAACGAATTTTGTGTAAATCGCGAGTAAAGTGGTTCTGGCGTAAATTTTCGGATTCATTAAAACGTTCGTATTTTCCAAATGTTAGTTGGTACGAAATAAATCTACACCTGCTCCCAGCCACACTTAAATAGTGCGTTTAACGTCTGAACGTTTTGCTCATTAATACGGCTGCATTTTAATTCATAATCGGGTACATATTTACACAGCATTTTGAAAAAAATATTACATATAGTAATTACATAAGGTTTTTCTTTTCACTTCGGGGACTGTTCGAATAACAGATGAAACTCCATTAACAGCATCTGTAATATGCTGCAAAGCTTCCTTTTTTTAGGACCTGATACGCCACTATATACGCTTGAAAATAAAACGTGGCGTTTTGAATGAACTTCTGATAATAAAACTTAAATTTCTGCAGCTGAGAAATTTTTATTTTTCCATTCGCTTTTGAGAAGACATGTTGAAATCCTTCGTTTGGTGTCATAATATGATGCTCATATATAGTTTAATATATATTAGTTTAATGGGTGGGATTTATGGTAATTGAGAATGAGCGTGTACGCGTGTCCCATTTACGACTGATTGGAATTCATTAACACACACACATTTCACTATCACATCTGACGTTTACGAAGTTTTTGTGAATCAGGAGAAGAGTTTCAGGAAGTTCTCTTTACGCGCAAATCACTCAGATATTTACTCGTATATTTACGAATGTTTCATGAATGAGACCCAATGGGTGCATACAATAGATAAATCCAAAACAGAATCCACTGTGACATCGGAACTAATGCAATTCATTAAAACTATGGAAATAAAGGCATTTCCATAAATAAAAACCAGTTGGTGTAATCAAACCTGGCATAGGAAATGTATCTCATAAAAACAAATTGTTACTGCTAAGTAAACCAAGATAGAAACACATTCTACTACAGCTTTCTTGTTTGGAGTGTCTGCAAAAAATTGCATGAAATATAAACTCTTATCCAGGTAGGTGGCATATTGGATATAGAAACAAAAAGGTAACTCACCTGTGCTCTCCATGGCCAGTTTGAGTCACGTTGTTGACGTCAGTTCTTCTCCAGGTGTAATATCTCGAATCGCGAAGAGACAAGTGTGGTTTCTTTACTTATGGTTTTCATTTTGCAAAAATAGGTCTTCTGTGGTCGTCATCAACAAGTCTCCCAAGAGAGGAGTCCTTTTCACATGCATCAATGCTGTATAGAAACATTTGTTTCATTAATATGTATTAGCACAGAGGTTCGACTATGAAGAAGCAGTATTTGATTAAATTATATGAGCAGGATATACCAATAAATACAATTCTATAAGCGACTATTGTATGGAATAATGTATTTGTAAAAGCAAATTGGACAAATGACTCGCACCATGTTTTTTGCCTTTTCTGAAGGGCAGATAACGGTCAGTGCGAAGGTGCAGTGAAGGGCAGATAACGGTCACTGCGAAGGTGCAGTGAAGGGCAGATAACGGTCACTGCGAAGGGCAGATAACCGTCACTGCGAAGGTGCAGTGAAGGGCAGAAAACGTTCACTGCGAAGGTGCAGTGAAGGGCAGAAAACGTTCACTGCGAAGGTGCAGTGAAGGGCAGAAAACGGTCACTGCGAAGGTGCAGTGAAGGGCAGATAACGTTCACTGCGAAGGTGCAGTGAAGGGCAGATAACGGTCACTGCGAAGGTGCAGTGAAGGGTAGATAACGTTCACTGCGAAGGTGCAGTGAAGGGCAGATAACGGTCACTGCGAAGGTGCAGTGAAGGGCAGATAACGGTCACTGCGAAGGGCAGATAACGGTCACTGCGAAGGTGCAGTGAAGGGTAGATAACGTTCACTGCGAAGGTGCAGTGAAGGGCAGATAACGTTCACTGCGAAGGTGCAGTGAAGGGCAGATAACGTTCACTGCGAAGGTGCAGTGAAGGGTAGATAACCGTCAATGCGAAGGTGCAGTGAAGGGCAGATAACGGTCACTGCAAAGGTGCACTGAAGGGTAGATAACTGTAACTGAAGTAGTATTGACAAAGGCACTAACATAAAGAATAACAAACTCTAGATTTTAGACATGGCCCTTGCATTGTAAAGTTGCTACATATCCACTTCATCTACTTACCACCATGTTTTACTCTTCCACTGAAAATCAAAAAGAAAAACCTTTGCAGACTCATTGTACTCAATAGTTTGGAGCTCTGCCTGCTGCTGTGACAGTAGTTTCCCCTCGGTACTCCACAACAAAGTCACCTTTGAATATGAGTTCAGTGGCAAAAACACCTGGGGCCTGTTCTTCGTACGTAGCTAACTCAGTTAGCTGGATTTGATTGTTGACGATTTGGCGTGATCTTGGATCGTTTGGTTCTTCGAAGCTCATTCCGGAGCTGCTGTCATAGCAACAGGTCCGTTAGCTTAAACCTGCTCGGGAGCAGCTTATTTCATGTAAACAGGATTAGATCGCTTCTTTTCAACCAGAAATGATACTCAAAATATGTCTGCTAGCACCGCTAGTTTATTACAAGAGTATCGTACTGATCCAGGGACAATAATTTAAAATAATAATCATAAAAAAAAATATTTAAAAATAATATAAAAATGCTGTGTAGTACATAACAGCCTGCTATAGACACAGCAAGTTTTACTCACTGAAATATTTGTCATCAAAGTATTATTCTTACACACATGCTATACAGATAATAGAGTCGTGCATTATTTTGAGTGATGACTGCTATTATTCGAGTGGCTTGATGGAGCGCAGGAGATGCAGATAACATGATATTGACCCTTAAGAAACTTTCATTAATGCTGTCACGTAACAAATCTGTCCTAATATGAAATTAATAGTTAATTTCTACATTGAAATAAAAATGTAAAGACTAAACAACTATTTTAAATTGCGAATCTAAATAACTGGGAATCATGAAAAAAATTCTAATAAAATAAAAACATGTATCAATTATCTGTTTTATATATCTATTATAACATTTATGTAGCTTTGTTTGCTTGGCTGTTTCCTTATAAAAGTCCAGAAATTTGTCAAGTTTTTCGTCAGTTGTCGTTTTAAATTATATGACGTCATTACATTGCCGTCTTGCAATCGCTGCACTGCTGATCATGGTTTCGAGTATCGATACATATCCCCTTTTAAGACAACACATGAACGCGCAATTATCTCAGAAATCTCAATCCAGCGATACTAATCATACACAACAGGTGTGTTCGAAGAACCCAATTAGCCGGATCAGGATTAGCACGATGATATCATCTTGGATGTGTCATTTGATCTCGGATGTAATAAGCGACGTATGAAGAACGGGTCCCTGGTAGCTCAGTGGTAGAGTGCATGCTTTGGGTGTACGACTTCCTGGGTTCAAATCCCAGCGGCTCCCCAGGTCGCCGTTGCAAAGGAGATATTGTTCTCAATCGGCCTACCTGGTTAAATAAAAGGTAAAAAAAAAAAAAAAAAAAAAAAAAGGGTCTGTTTTTACAGGGAATAATCCCTGTCAAACCCTTAGATTACTGTAATCAGGCTGGGCACAGAAGCAAAAGTGCTTAAAGCACTGTGCTGAAGGACAAAATGGTTTATCAAATGTCTAAAAGCTGTTGAATTGTCAGTTCTAATATCCCTGTGTACTAGCAACCACCATTGTGCAGTGTGCTCTTGAGCAAGAGACTTGATCACTGAAGGCATTTCACTGATTCCAGCTAAATCATATTAAGGAGTTTAACATTTACCTTTACAATTATTGATAAAACGCTGGAGACATGGTTTATCAATCCCCGCTTGGATATGGTACTCCGCATCCTGGATTGGTCCAAGTTCTTCTCTCCATGAGTGAAAACCTAAGTAGCAAGAGACATAAGTTTAAATGCAGTAAATAACCCATTGCCAATTGTATGACAAAGTAGTTAGTTCTTAGCCTGTCAGATATAACACATTAATAGTCTTTATATGGTATAATTGGGATTGTGTTGCCTACATTGTAGTCAAGCGTTTTCTTAAACTACCAGTGAAAATCAATGATTTCAAGCATTTAAAGATGTTTGAAGTTGTTCTACGACATAAAACACCTATACAGTAGGTCCATTATAATGTTTAAATAATTTAAATGAACATTCAGTTATTTAAAAATGGTCTAATTAGTTTTACTACGGATAATTAATGTTACCCCTGATGGCAGCTTTTCTCCCGCCATACAACCGAACCACGCTGTAGTGCGGAAGTGCTATGACAACTGATCCTATACTCTATTTAACTTGCTAATTGTCATAGTAGTCCATCCTAACATACAAGCTAACTACTGTAGTGTGCATATCATAGAAAACATACATTTATCGATTATCAATCACATTTGTGATTAAATTATACAACACACGCAAAAAAAAAAAAAAAAAAAAAAAATGTATGGCATGCATTAAGCTTCAATCGTGCCTAGCTAATAAGTCGGTTAGCTTGGTAGTGGTAGTTAGCTAAATAGTTTCCATTTACATTGCACATGTATAGGCGCGTTAGTAAACTAACGTTATCTAACATTATACTGACTAAACCCGACTCGACAGAAAACTGCAAAGTTAAAATTATCGCTAGCAAGGCCTGCTTTGTTATTAACATTCTCCATAATATATGGTAGTGGCATTATTTATGATGTTAACACACGGATTACATTTGAAATAAAAGTGTTTAGCTTACCTTGGAGAACGAACACGCTGTTTGATGCTGCGTTTGCAGCTCCTGCTCGTCCAGTGAGTGAGTCACGAGATGCAATCATTAGCTCCAGACGCGCGCGCGGGTATAGGTGTGGGGGAGGGGTTGACCATGTGGGGACCCGGATAGTCTTAACCAGGACATACACCGGTCTCGAGTGTGTGTGTGTGTGATGGAAAAACCCACAACAATCCACCAACATACGCTTTTGATATTGGTTAATTTATGTACCCTCCTTTATCCAACCGAAATGTAGGTCTCTACAGTTAAGCTCTGTATTATAAATAAAAAAGACAAAACTATTTTGTCATGTTGATTAAAGAAACAATCACGTTAGTAAAATAAACTCCTGCCTGGCAATTCAAGTGTGAGGCAAGGGTTCTAAAGGAGGAACTGTAGGATGGAACACATTCGATTACAGATAATATGAAAGTTATTTTAAATTAATAACTGGAAAGAATATAGTTTTGCTTTAGAGTGGGCACCAGATGAAGTATAATATGGGATTGTTTGCCGTCATTTGAACTCAGTGTTGCAACTCCAAAACAGTGTCAACATGGCACTTTTAAAATAAGTGTTCCCCTCATTTATCTACAGTGAGGAGGAAAAGCATTTGATACACTGGGGATTGTGCAGGTTCCCACTTACAAACCACGTAAGAGCCTGTCATTTTTATCTTAGGTATACTCTTCTACTCTAATGACAGAATCTTAAATAACAATCCAGAAAATCACATTGTATATTTTAAAAAAATATATTTTTGCAGTTTATTGTTTATGACATAAGCATTTGATCACCTATCAACCAGTAAGAATTCCAGCTCTCACAGGAAGCCCTCCTTTTCTCCACTTTTTATTAACTGCACCGGTTTGAACTGTTACCTGTATAAAAGACACTTGTCCACATACTCATTCATGGGAGAAGGTCATGTGGTCTGATGAGATGAAAATAGAGCTTTTTGGTCTAAACTCTACTTGTTGTGTTTGGAGGAAGACTAAGGATGAGTGCAACCTCAAGAACACCATCCAAACTGTGAAGCATGGAGGTGGAAACATCATTCTTTATGGATGCTTTTCTGCAAAAGGGACAGGACGACTGCACCGTATTGAGGGGAGGATGGATGGGGCCTCACACACAAAAGTGTCACTGCAGGAAGAAACCCCAAATTACACAAACATATAATTATAAAACATAGTTATATACCAGGGGTCTCCATCCTCCAACCAACCTTTTTGTGTGCAAGGGCTACCTCAAGGGATAAAATAATAGAAGGGATTTGTGTTTGTCATACTCAAATTTTATTATACATATAACATGGTGGTGCTTTTTTACAAAATAATAAAATATCTTGATATTCTGGTTCAGACTTACAAGTGTTGAAAAAGAAATCAACAATTCCTGAAAAATTATGAAAATATTTATAGATTTTTTTTTGTTGTTGTTGATTTTCTACAAACCTATTATGTATGCGTTATCAAAAACAGTAGCCCAAACATTTAGTATAAATATAAATGCAAAAATAAATAAATAAACTGTCATAACTTCTTAAAAAACATTAGCATACTGCATTACATTTAATACATAGCCTATATAGCCTTTTTTTTTATTACTTTCTGGACTCGGACTCGGCCTTTGGGAGCTCGGACTTGAGTCCAGCTTGGCCCCTTTTGGACTCGGACTTGGACTTGGACTTGATGTTTGTGGACTTGGTCTTGACTCGTGCTTGACAATACCACTGCTGATGACACTCAACTCTTCCTCTCATTCCATCCTGATGATCCGACGGTAGCTATTCGCATCTCAGCTTGTCTAACTGACATTTCTTCCTGGATGATGGACCATCACCTTCAACTCAACCTTGCCAAGACAGAACTGCTTGTGATTCCAGCAAACCCATCGTTTCATCACAATTTCACCATCAAGTTAGGCACATCAACCATAACTCCTTCAAAAACAGCTAGAAGTCTTGGAGTTATGATTGATGATCAGCTGACTTTCTCAGACCACATTGCTAAAAGTGTCTGATCCTGCAGATTTGCTTTATTCAACATCAAGAAGATCAAGCCCTTTCTTTGGGAAAATGCTGCACAACTCCTTGTTCAAGCTCTTGTTCTGTGGCTGGACTATTGCAATGCTCTCTTGGCAGGTCTTCCAGCCAATTCTATCAAACCTTTACAATTCTTCCAGAACGTGGCAGCAAGATTAATTTTTAATGAGCCAAAAAGAATACACGTCACACATCTGTTTATCGATTTGCACTGGCTTCCAATAGCTGCTCGCATAAAATTCAAGGCATTGATGTTTGCCTACAAAACTACCGCTGGCACTGCACCCATTTACCTAAATGTGTTACTTCAGACTTATGTTCCTCTAGAAGCTTGTGTTCTGCAAGTGAATGTCGCTTGATTGTTCATCCCAAAGAAGCACAAAGTCACTTTTACGGACTTTTAAATTAAATTTTCCCTCCTGGTGGAATGACCTTCTAAACTCAATCCGGGTTGCTGAGACCTTAGCCATCTTCAAGAATCGGCTTAAAACACATCTCTTCCATCTTTATTTGACCCTCGAACTTTAACACTCACTATTCTAATTCTATTCTTTAAAAAATCTAACTACCTTTCTAATCTTTTTGTATTCTATTTTCTTTTCATTTATTATGCAATTGTATATGTATGTGTGTGTGTATGTGTAAAGACCTCTAACTAGCTTGCTCTATTCTTTCATTTTTTTTTATTCTATCTGTTTTCTTTTTATTTATTATATTAGTTAAAAACCCATCCTACGTGTACTGTATTAACCTAACTGAGACTTGTTATAGCACTTATATATCATTGCTCTTTTTGTTGTTTTTGATTGCTTCCACTGTCTTCATCTGTAAGTCGCTTTGGATAAAAGCGTCTGCTAAATGAATAAATGTAATGTAAATGTAATATAGGCCTACATGACTATATTAATATAACAGCATTTTCAATATGAACTTATACAGGTACATTTCTGCCAAAAAATGTTTGTTTTACTACAGTTAATTCATAAGTTGTGGAGTGAAATGTCTTCTGACTGGTTTGTTCTTGGAACAATGTTTCGCCTGTTTTTTTACGTCAATATGTTGAGAATATCAAACTTGAATCACATAGTCATCTGTGGGTTTTTAAGAGAAATAGAGAATTCTGCGCTAAATTGAGCTGCTTCTTAGTGGATCCTCCAAGGGGGCCCCCAACAGAACAGGAAAATCCCATTCATTTTCTCCCTAGGATATTTATTTTCAGACATAATGTCTAAAGTGGTCTCCAACACGTTGCTCGTGGCCTGATTGGAGGTAGCTCGCCAAGGGCCATTCACATATGGCGTCTTTTGCGCTCAAGTTCAAAATATTTAAGCGACCCACTCATTTTTTCCAGGTGCAACGAGTCAATATGAAGGATGGGGGTGCACCCAAACCACAGGTGTTTTTTTCTTCTCCGTAAATAAATCTTCTAGCAGAGCTACAGCAAACGTTTATCGGTAGTGGAAATCCATTAGCTAGGCTATTAAAACTTCTAGCAACGTAGCAACATAGCAACGACAGACGCCACGGGAAAATTGGACCGAATTTTACAGTTTTTTTTTATTCACTTTGGTACTATTTTCACAAGCAAGGTGTACATTTTCACAACTCATATTACTAATATCACGACAGATCATCAAAAGTGCACTTTTTTCAAACATGTCAGCATATTTTCGATTGTTTTAGTACAATACACAAAACCACAAAGTATCCTTTTCACTACACAAAATAAGTGTTTCATCTTAATAAATGTTTCATTCACAGTAACCACCTTTCATAAATCTCTTACTGATCTTAATGGTTAATCACTGAACCATTTGGTAAACCTATAGATTTTAAATTGGTTTGTCAGGAATATACAGTATATGGATTTTGAGAACTACAGAAATAAAAATGCGTGTTTGTATGAACATATAAATTATGTCCAAGTGCCTGGACAACCTGGAGGAAACATCTCCATGTGCGCAGCTATCTCTGAAGATGGTGTTGTAGGACGTAGGCCATTACTTGGCTCCTATAATGCTGCACATCTTATTGAGTTCCTCAATGAAATTGAACCAGCCTGTCAAGGTATAAAGGGGTCACCTATGTAACTGTGTAGGACAATGTCAGGTTCCACCACGCAGAGGTAGTTCAAGCATGGTTTCAGGCCCATCCCCGATTCACGACCCTCTACCTGCCTCCACATTCTCCCTTCCTCAACCCTATTGAGGAATGTTTTTCAGCATGGAGGTGGAAGGTCTATGATCGCCAACCCCTTGAGCGTGCTAGCCTCATTCAGGCCATGGATGATGCATGTGATGACATCAGTGTAGACCAATGTCAAGCATGCTCGCCAAAAGGCTTTTTCCAAGGTGCTTGAACAATGATAACATTCATTGTGATGTGGATGAGAATCTATGGCCAAATGCTCAAGACAGGCGTGATCCAAATTAATGTAATGTGTGCACTAAATGTTATGTTTTCTTCTCCTTTAGTTAAATTTCATTATAGAAAATATACCTATGTTACAATTATATCAGAAAAATAAAAACTAATTTGCCCAAATTATTGTAGAGGATGTCTTCATTGATCCTTCACTTGATTACACATTGGATGGATATTTTGGAAATGATAGATTATGTAAATGTTGGGTAATGTTCTAAATATATTGGCATATAAAACTGTATTGCCTAATGTGAAAACTGTGTAATCTGTCTTTTATAGTACTGTAGCATATTAATTTCAGCACTTCTAAGGCCGATTTGAAACCAGTATCTTGCATTGTTTGCTGTTGGATAAACTGAATGTTAAAAGTACTAAACTGAAAGAAGATCATACTGTTGTGTTTCAGTGATTAAACCAAATGTTCTCATTACATATTACAATAATCTTGTGTTTGAAACAATGATTATATGGAATGAAAACATGTGCAACTGAATGAAAGAATGAGATCCGGTTTTGAAAGAATGACTAGCTGTGTTACAAATGTGATCAGTTTGGATTTTTGTACTAAGAGTTTTGAAAATGTACACCTTATTTGTGAAAATAGTACCAAAGCGAATGAAAAAAAAACTGCACTATTAATAATAAAAGATAAGCTATTGTGTATTGTAAATGTCAGTATTTTGTCTTTTTTGAATCATTCTTTTTATAAGAATGATTTAAAGACTGAAATATGCGAGGTTTATCTTTTTATAAAAACGTTTTTGTCAAAACTTTATTTGAACTTGTACATGTTAGTAGATAACATGTTGTAAGACACTTCATTCAAATTTGGCCATCATTTTAATGATACTATTTTAATGTTTATGCAAACAAAAAGTGCATATTGATGGTAAGTTTATTTGTTATTTGCTGGTTTTCGATATAAAACTTGGTGAATTGATTTTATTGTGTAGTATTAGCCTAGTACTTTTTGAACAGGATTATGTGATAACAATGCTCATTTTGGTCACTATAATCATGAAATTACAGTTATGATGTACTATAAAATCAACAATAATTATGTGTTTTTACAGTATAATAATTTTTTTATATGTCAATTAAAGGTGACATATAGGCTTACAATAACTCGTTTAGGTCTAAAACAGTTGGCATAGTTGTTAATATGAGAGTTATGAGACATTATTTATGTTAGTTATTTTTTTTTTTATAGATTTAATTTTTGCATATAGCTCTCGGCCACTTTCATTTTTAAAAAGTAGCTAAAAAAGTTTGGAGACCCCTAAACCATCCAAGTTAGATTGACCATGAGCTACGAGGCTGAGAAACGAAAGTTTCTGCTCCCATAAAAGCCACAAAGTATAAAAATCAACCTTGTTATTTGCGATCTTCTGGAGAAATACTACACTACCCATAATTCTAAGCAAAATAACTTGAGTCGCGCGAGAAGGGTCTGGCTGCAGACCATGGGCGAGTGGAGCTCCACTCTCAAACCGGAAATACGTCACCTCCACTTGAAAACATCAAGATGGCGTCGCCGGGAGTACTTCAAACATCTCGGTTACGTATGTAACCCTGGTTCCCTGAATAGGGAACGAGATGCTGCGGTGACGTCACCACGTATGGGAACACCTCCGGTGTGACGAATGTCTGAAGCCCTATACCATCCCGCCAATCCTATTGGCCAAATGGCGCATAGCACCACCCTACGCATGCGCACGCATGATATACCTGGGTGCAGCGCGCCATTTCGCTCAGATTTCATGACTGAAGATGAAGAAGTTATCAAGGTACGGAACGGCCAGAACCGCAGCATCTCGTTCCCTATTCAGGGAACCAAGGTTACATACGTAACCGAGATGTTCCCTATCATAGGTCACTTCGATGCTGCGGTGACGTCACCACGTATGGGAACGATATACCAAAACGCCTGACGTACCTGATAACTGAGATCCGAGGAAGCATCTGCTCAAGCGGAGAGAACCCGGGAGCCAGGGGCCATCCTCACATCCAGACTGTAGGACTTGATAAAAGTGCTCGGTGAGGACCATCCTGCCGCAGCACAGATATCATCCATAGAAGATCCACTGAGAAAAGCTTGAGAAGAAGCCACAGCTCAAGTGGAATGAGCCTTAATTCCTAAGGGCGAAGCGAGTCCGCGCGCCTCATAGGCCAAAGAAATTGCCTCCACCAGCCAATGGGACATGTGCTGTTTTGGAACCGCATGGCCCTTACTTTTATGTCCAAGACAGACAAACAGCTGGTCAGATTCACGCCAAGGGGCTGTACGATCCACATAAGTCTTTAAGCTCTCACAGGGCAAAGACTTAGATCTTCTGATCCAGCCTCAGCAGGTGAAAAAGCTTCCAGGAACACTTGCTGAAAGCGAAAGAGGTTAGATGCGACCTTAGGAACATAGTTAGGCCTGGGCCGCAGCAGCACCTTCACAGAGCCCGGTGCAAATTCCATGCATGAGGGTGAAACAGAAAGAGCCTGTAAATCCCCAACTCTCTTGAGGGAGGATAAAGCCATGAGAAGAAGTGTCTTCAGTGTCAAGAATTTATCCGATACGGTCTCCAAGGGCTCAAACGGATGCCCTGATAAACCTAGCAACACAATGGATAAACCCCATGAAGGAACTCGCACAGGGCGGAAAGGCCTCAGCCGTCGCGCACGCTGTACGAAACGAGAAACTAGTGGATGACGCCTCATAGAGGCACCGCCTATGTATTCGTGGTAAGCTGAAATGGCTGCCACGTAAACCTAAAAGTGGCTGGTGATACGCCATCCGAAAAACAATCCTGGAGGAACTCCAGCACTGAAGCCACTGGGCAGTAAACTGGATCCACATTACGATTGCCAGACCAGGCTGTAATCAGTCTCCACTTGAAAGCATATAAGCGTCTCGTAGAAGCTGCTCTAGAATTCAATATAGTCTCAGTGGTTTCAACAGAAAGACTGGGACATACTAATGCACTCCGCTCAGTGGCCACGCCCACAGTTTCCACAGATCCGGCCTCGGGTGCCAAATCAGCCCCTGTGCTTGTGATAATAAATCCTGTCTGAGGGGAATCTCCAAGGAGAGCCCGCTAGCAGACTGATCAGATCCGCAAACCACGGCTGCGTGTGCCATCGCGGAGCCACCAGCAGCAGCTGATCCACTCTGTCCCACCGTATTCTGCATAATACCGCTGGGATCAAACGAATCGGAGGAAAAGCATACAGACTGGTCGTGGGCCAGCTGTGAGCTAATGCATCCACGCCCAGGGGCGATGGGGGGCATAGGGAGAACCATAGCGGGCAATGCGTAGTCATGTTTGACGCGAATAAATCCACTTTCGCTTGCCGAATATCCGCCATAAAAGATTCACCGTCTGGAGGTGTAATCTCCATTCTCCCTGTTCCAGAGCCCGTCTGGATAGCATATCTGCTCCGAAGTTCAAACGTCCGGGGACATGAACAACTCGGATCGACAGAAATTTTCTCTGAGACCAGAGAAGAACATGTCTCGCCAGCCTGCACAGGGGGCGGGAGCGTAATCCTTCCTAATGATTCAGGTATGAGACAAACGCTGTGTTGTCTGATCTGAGCAGCACAAGACGGCCGATCAGCAGATTCGCGAATTACTGGAGAGCCAGAAAACTGCCAGTAATTCCAACCGGTTTATATACCAACTGCGTTGTGCAGCGGACCACACTCCATGGGCTGGTAGCCCTTGACAAACAGCTCCACAACCGGTCAAAGACGCATCCGTCGTGACGGTCTCTGGGAAAGCTCAAATCCCCAGCCGAACACCGGTAGGAGAAACTCGGTTGGCATCCATAGCTTTAATGACATCACACAACTCCGTGTCACCGAAATCGTCGGATGCGGAAGACAACGGGGTGAAATATTTCGTCTTTCCGCCCACTTTTCCACTGAAAAGGGCGCATGTGAAGTAACCCCAGACAAATTACGGGGAATGCCGCTGCCAATCGTCCAAGTGGTTAACAGACGGACGCCCTGGAGCCGCAACGGGGCCAGAGCTACATCCATGCATTGAGAAGTACGGGGTCTACGACTTCTATAGCCCCTTTGCTCAGCAGAGTTGACATCTCCTGTCACAACACTGCTATTACCATCAGTCTACCACCGTGAAAAGAATTCAGCGGAAAGAGGCGGGCCTCTAAAAAACGAATTGGTGTATCCGTGACAATTGTGCGTAACACCCATTGAGAAATGCCGGGCAAGCGTTCCACGCGACCCAAAACGATACTAGCAGTCTCAAATTTCCGCTTTCTGCAACGCTGTCATACACATAATGTCCGTGCACGGAAAAGCCTGCGGCATTCGTGCACAGGGGAAGTGTATGCATAAGAGCTATTGCGTCCCGTTGTGTATATTCCTGAACGTGTCCACGGCAGGAATTAGACCAACGAATTGAACATCAGGCTCTGCCGCTAACTAAAACGGCGGCTGTGCGAGCCGTCATAAACGGGTCGTCTGTGTAAGACCCTTGAATCGCCCCTCAAGATCTGAAAGCTGGATTGCGCAGTGTCTGAGGGATTATTATTTATTATTTACGCCTGGCGTTACAGCCCGATCCAATGCTGCTCGAAGCGCTGTTTGCTGCGAGACAGTCAATGTTAGAGCGTAGGGACTGCAGTGAGAGTGTTGGATGCGCATTAGCGGTCCAACAGCACTCTCTAGTGGAGGGCACAGTCCCTGGCGAACATGAAGTAAAGCGCATGCGTAAACTTGCTGCGTTTCGTTGTGTATAATCCTGAAGCGTATCCACGGCAGGATTAAATTCACCAAGATAAAAATCGGGCCACGTCGCCATTGCGAGAACGTGGCGGCTGTATGAGCAGTCATAAACTGGCCATCTCTGCCAGCCTTTTGTGCCGTCCCTCAAACTCTGAAGGCTGGATTGTGCAGAGTGTCTGAGGGGGCGCTCAAATGATAGCTCAATCCAATGATGCTCGAGGTGGCTTTGCTGCGAGACAGTCAATGTTAGAGCGTGTGGACTGCAGTGAGAGGGTTGGATGTGCATTAGCAGTCCAACAGCACTCTCTAGTGGAGGGCACAGACCCTGGCAAACATAGAAGGAAAGCGCAAGCGTCAAACTCGCCGCGTTTCGTTGTGTATAATCCTGAAGCGTGTTCACGGCAGGATTTAATCCAACAAGATAACATTAGGCCACGCCGCTAGCGAGAACGCGGCAGCTGTGTGAGCCGTCATAACTGGCCATATTCGCCAGTCTCTCGTGGCGTCCCTCAGACTCTGAAGGCTGGATTGTGCAGAGTGTCTGAGGGGGCGCTCAAATGATAGCTCAATCCAATGATGCTCGAGGTGCCTTTGCTGCGAGACAGTCAATGTTAGAGCGTGGGGACTGCAGTGAAAGGGTTGGATGTGCATTAGCAGTCCAACAGCACTCTCTAGTGGAGGGCACAGACCCTGGCAAACATGAAGTAAAGCGCATGCGTCAAACTCGCTGCGTTTCGTTGTATATAATCCTGAAGCGTGTTCACGGCAGGATTTAATCCAACAAGAAAACATAGGCCACGCCGCTAGCGAGAACGCGGCAGCTGTGTGAGCCGTCATAACTGGCCATATTTGCCAGCCTCTTGTGGCGTCCCTCAGACTCTGAAGGCTGAATAGTGCAGAGTGTCTGAGGGGGCGCTCAAATAACAGCTCAGTTCAGTGACGCTCGAAGTGCTTGTGCTGCGAGACAGTCAATGTTAGAGCGTGGGGACTGCAGTGAGAGGGTTGGATGTGCATTAGCAGTCCAACAGCACTCTTCAGTGGAGGGCACAGACCCCGGCAAACATAGAAGGAAATGCATGCGTCAAACCCGCTGTGTTTCGTTGTGTATAATCCTGAAGCGTGTCCACGGCAGGATTTAATCCAACGAGATAAACATAGGGCCACGCCGCTAGCGAGAACGCGGCAGCTGTGTGAGCCGTCATAAACTGGCCAAATTCGCCAGTCTCTTGTGCCGTCCCTCAAACTCTGAAGACTGAATTGTGCAGTGTCTGAGGGGCGCTCAAATAACAGCTCAGTTCAGTGACGCTCGAAGTGCTTGTGCTGCGAGACGGTCAATGTTAGAGTGTGGGGAAAGAACGAGAGGCTTCTCGTAAAGAACCGTAATAAGAGAATAAAATTTGCCGAAATAGACACGACTCGATACGTCTAGACGAGACTAGGTCGCGGCGGAGTTTGGCGCGATCCGTTCGGCTAGAGAGGTAGTCAAACGGCATCGCTATATAATAGCAGTCCGCCATGTAGCACACTGAGGAAGGGGAAGCGCGTTTCTCCTGTCCGCTCGGAGGGAGAGAACCGCTTATGCAGGTCAGAGCCTACTCTGAGTAGAAGCTGCGGTTAGACAACATAGTATAAAGCAAAACTGCTCTGATCAACGCGCTCGAGTAGGGGAGAGCGAGCAAGTGGAAAACTCCAGTGCATCACTGTACTCATAGTCAAGCCGCACATATCGCCCCTAACCAACACCTCGTGCGGGGCCTCGGCGACCGCAGAAGCGAACGGTGGGGGTTAGACGCGAGGCGACTGAAGAAATAGACTCCAGAGCGCGGATACTTTTCTTATTTTACCATAGCCGTAGGCTATCACAGAGAGAACATGAGAGAGGCTGCAAACGAATCTCTCATGAGTGCCTCCCTGTGATAAACCCATATACGGCTCTTACCTTTCGTTGACTCATCGCGTCCGCGAAAGAGGAGTTAACACTGCTCGAAGAAAATCGCTGGAGAACGCGAGATGATAGGGCACAGAAGATTCGCTATTCCTGAAGGAATGAAATCTGAGCGAAATGGCGCGCTGCACCCAGGTATATCATGCGTGCGCATGCGTAGGGTGGTGCTATGCGCCATTTGGCCAATAGGATTGGCGGGATGGTATAGGGCTTCAGACATTCGTCACACCGGAGGTGTTCCCATACGTGGTGACGTCACCGCAGCATCGAAGTGACCTATGATAGGGAACTTAAACTCAGGTAATTTTATCTCTGCATCGCTAAAATGGTGAACTGACGCTGTTGTAACGCGCAGTGTAAGAAAAACGCACAGGGCTTACGTGAAATTAGTAACATAAGAATACTAAACACTATGGATTTATAGATTTATATCGCGAGCAATGTTGATGTCTGGCCACTGATCATATATACACCATATATAGTAATTTATAGATCAATGTTTCTGTCCAATGTGTTTTTTTATTAAGTTATCAAGTTCAATTACAAACCTTTACCCCACATTTCAACAACTGAACACATATTATTAGTGTCGATAAAGCCAAATAGAAAGAAAAAAGATGGAAAAAATAACAAATAACAATAATCACACCATAAGATAAAACAGAATAAATAACGGAAAGAAAAAGAAAGATGTCTTAGGGTCTTATTCTAACAACAAAAACAAGTTCAAAGCATACAAGAGTTTCTGGGCGTTCCTGTCCATCCTGTAATGCAGAGACTTTGCAAATATCTTTAGTTCATTCTTCCATCCGCTGAAGTGAGGTTTAACCTTTAAAAACGTACTTATCTTACTTATCTACTTATCTATGAATCTAGTATTTGCACAAAGTAATTAAGTTATTTATAAAAAAGTCTAGGATCTTTTCCTTCAACAATACTCCAACCTTAACTGAGATCACAGTCAAAGGGTGTATTGATATCTGTTTGAAATGAAGCCAGTTTTGAAATTCCAGCCAAAAAGTCTGTACAGATTCACATTTCAAAAACATATGATCAACAGTTTCAATATCTTTCTCACAGAACCCGCATGAATTGTTCTCCCAATTAAATCTTTCTTGTAGGAAGTGATTAGATGGATAAATGTCCTTTAGAATTTTAAATGTTACTTCTTTGGCTTTAGGAAGAACTGGATAAGTAAAATAACACTTCCTTATTTTCTTTGCCTCTTCTTCAATAAATTCTTGAAGAACATACTTTCTTTTCAGTTGACTGGGGAAGTACAGTTTGGATAATACATTTCTGATAAACTTATTTGTTAATTGTTTGCTCTTTAAATTTTTACCTTTAGTACATGATGGATAGCATAGATGTAACTTAGTTTTTGGTGGCTTGTGGTAAAATAACGTAGTGAATAATGAAAGGACACGATCGTTTTGTATGTGTATTCCTTTAGCATTTGTTGTATAATTTTAAAAAGGTCATATGAGGTGGTTGTTTTCATATTTAATTTTTCATTCACTTCCAGGGATAGGATTGGCATAGAAGATGCAGCACTCTTTACATTTTAAATGTATGTTGCCACCTTAGAAGTCAAGGTCTTTTTACATGTGACATTAACATATTTATTTTTTCTATTTTGTTGTTCTGTTATTCTATTGTTTTACTTTTTTTGTTTCAGATCAAATGTATATCAAGTGTTATCCATCCTCATAACACCTCCACAAATAGAGACTGAAACTTCTGAGCACCATCACCTTGTCTGCTATGGGACTGTCATAGGTGAATGATGCAGTACTATTCTGTGTTGAATTTACCTAACGTCAGCACACAGACATAGTATTGTTCCAGTTTTGCTGTGCTCATGTCTTCTTTGTGTCCCCAGCCCAGCAATCAGATGCATCAGAACAACAAAGCACAACTGTGGTGGACCAGGCACCTTCAGCAACAAGTAAATTGCTTTAACATTAATGATAATTAAATGTCAGTATTGTAATTAAACTTGACCCATCTGACGTAATTGTTCATGCCAGAGATTTAACAACACTGTCAGTCAGGAGCATATTTAACAGGAGGCACACTTCAGCTGGCTTGATGGTGACTTCAGTAAGTGTGGTCAACCCTATTGTTTTTGTGGCTATAACAATTAGACTAAGTAATCTCACTCTCTTCCATTTCCTTAACATTACCCTTTTTTTGTTGATACTGAACAGGTGCAGTGAAGATATTTAAAAAGACACTATCTAAAGTACAGAAAGCCGTACATAATCTCTAGTTGCAGTCGCCTACAGTGCAGCCAGCTTCACAAAGACTGTGGGGCTGGTCACCAGGAAAATGGCCAACAAGGAGTGCTTTTGGGGTTTTACTCCTCAGATGACCACCCTGGCTACTGTAGCTGGGATTGCTTCACAGACAATGGAGGTCTTGAAGAGTAAAGTGCGCATGCATGTGAACACATTGTGTTATTACAGTAACAATTATGGTCACTTGCAGTTCATGTCTTTTCAATGTAGTGTAAGATGTGTTAATTATTATTATTACTCAAAAACCATTAAAACTTCTAAATTGTGGAAGTTATTCTTCATAATTTTACTGTGGTTATTTTGTATATGTTGTTATTTTGATTAAAATACAAAATTCAACACACATAATTCTGGTTGAGGTATTATTTTAATAATTTATTTAATATTTCATTTATTTTTCACTGCTAAATATTAAAAACATAAGGTTAACTTTCTAAAATGTATGGAATGTTACATTGGCAGTTATACACTGGTAAAACAAACATGAACAAATTGATGTCTGTAGTGCAAATTGCTGGGGGGGGGGGGGGGAGGCTGGGGGGGGGGGGTAAAAAAAATGCTGTGTTGTCATAAACCGTAAAAGATTAGTATATATATATATATATATTTTTTTTTTTTCTACTAGGTAAAAGTAACAAAGATAAAAGTATAGAACATATTAACATTACGTACAAAGAGGTGACATAACTGGCAAATCACCCTTTATACGTGTATATAACAAGTAATACAAAACGAAAGTTTGGTGGTAGTGACATATTTTCCCTCTTAAATGGAGCTCCACTCGCCCCCATGGAGGCGACGTAATTTTACGTAAAGTGTTACCCGGACCAACATGGCGGCCGCGTCATTAGTGGAGGCGACGTAATTCTACGGAAAGTGTGGCCCGGTCCAACATGGCGGCGGCGTCCCTAGTGGAGGTGACGTATTTCCGCTCTTGAGTGGAGCTCCACTCGCCCATATGTCTGCAGCCAGACCCTCTTGAGTCGCGCCGCGGTTACCATGGTGACGTATACCGGCCCCGCGAACGGTGATCTGAAGTAAATAAATACCGGTAGTTTATATGTTTATACTGTGCCTTTTTTCCGTAAGTTTAAACGGACGGCCGTTCTGGACTTTTCCAGAACGCACAGATTGTCAGTCCGTCCCTGTTGACATCAAACGATAGTTTGGACATTATCTTCGCCGACAACATGTCTAAGGTAGGATAACAATAATTACATAATATACGTTGTTTCATAGCTTTATCATTACTTTGTATTGGGCGCTATACAAATGTGTGGGGTTACTGCGTTGCGTGGACAGGCTGTACCTACTGTAATCACGTGTGCTATCTTGTTAGCTAGCCTAAGCTATCAGCAAAGCGATCTACTAACATGATACTAACATAACATGAATTACAACATGGGTTTCTGATTTCAGTACTAGTAATTGACTATGTTTAGCAGGTGTTTGTTTTTCAACGTTTTGGTAAAACAATTTGATATTTTATGGCTCCTTGTAGAACAAGATCTAAACATCCTACTAGGCTATAACATACAAAGTGTCTGAAAATTATATTAATTTTTATAGTCGAAGCGTACGATAGTCTATATTCATCATACTTTATTAATTTATTATAATACATGATTGATATCCATCAAAAGCTGAGCAGTTAACTTGAGATAACTTCCTTGTGTCCAGATATGTAGCATTTATTGATATGTAATATCTGGCAATTATTTATTATGCACAATGCTGTACCAGGACCGAGCCATAGGGGGAAACACGTCTTCTTAGTTTCCCGCCATACATGTAAATATGAGGCGGAGATTTATTAAATATGCACACTGCAGTACCAAGACCCGGCTCAGGGGGCAAATCCGAACACACACCCTCACACTCCAACACTGGTAAAACCACCTTCTGGGGTCACAAGTAAGGAGCTAAGAAATTTGCACAGGCTATATTAGCATGCTATTTCCTATCAGTTCCAATGGGCATCCTTATGGGGACACAGATTTTGTCCCCAGTTGGTCATCGTGTCCCCACATGGAAGGTAAAAAAACACATCCATGTCCCCAAGAGGTAGCAAAAACACACCCCCCCCCCCCACACACAAACACACACACACACACACACACACGCACACCGGTATACTATCTCAAAGATGAGTGCAAACTTGCTTACTTAGCAACCAACTCTTTGTCAGGCATGAGAAAGAAGAAATCTGTGCACAAGATATGTTCCGTGGTGCCACTGCCTCATGGCCACACATGAGAAGGAGGAGCTCCCAAATTGTGTTTTACATTGTGGGATGCTACACTCCCCCCTTGTGACACTTTTAGTTGTTTGCACTGTTTGTTTTTTCAGAAAAGAGTGTCACAAACTTTTTCAGAGGGGGAGCAGTAGCACTATATATGATTTATGTAGCAAAGTCACATTTGAGTGTTTTATTAGATTATCAAAGCTAAGTATATCATATTTGCTGAGTATTTGACAGTGATGATAATAACATGTTTTTTATCATGGATCTTGAGACAGTTTTTATACAAAGATTTTAAAGGTTTTATGACTGTTTTACATGCCTGAGACCTGGATGTAATGCAGTAAAAAAAAGTGGGGGATGATCATTGCATTTAAATAAGTACTGGATGCTTCAGTGGTGAGGGAGTTGCTTATATATCTAAAATTTACTAAATTAAATTTCAATTTGTTACACAATTTCTTAACATGACCTTTAAAACTAAGTGTGGAATCTAGAGTTACCCCCAAATATAAAAATTTATCTACATGTTTTAAAAGTTTAAAAATTTCCGGATAAGTTTTAAGTATGAACCGGTTTGTAAAAAAACAGTTACAGTTTTTTTCCACATTTAATGTAAGACATGAGTCATGTAACCAGTGGCTAACCTTGCTCATAACACTTGATAATTTTTTGGCTACGTCTGTTGCACTTCTCCCATGGGTATATAATACTGTATCATCAGCGTACATAACAATATTTATGCCCTTGCAGACTGAAGGCAGGTCATTAATATATAAGCAAAACAACAGTGGCCCTAGAATTGACCCCTGTGGTACTCCCATAGTAGAAACAAGAGACGTAGACAATGTGCCATTTATTTGCACACATTGTTTTCGATTTATCAAGTATGATTTTATCCAATTTTGGACGTTAGTGGAAATGTCGTATTTGGCCAATTTGTGTATCAGTACCTCATGGTTAACTGTATCAAAGGCTTTGCGTAAATCTAAGAAGACAGCTCCCACCAATCCTCCTTGATCTAAGATAGTTTTAATCTCCTCAAGGAAGTAGCAACATGCAGTTTCAGTGGAATGTTATTTATTCTGAAACCAAACTGCATAGGATGGAAAAAGGACTTAGAGTCTAGATGTGCTATAAGTTGTTCTGCCACAACCTTTTTCGATTACCTTTGATGCAGCTGGGAAAATACTGATGGGTCGATAATTAGAGACCACTTGAGTATCCCCAGATTTATGAACAGGGGTGACAATGGCAGGCTTAAATACACTGAGGGAAAATATTTTCGTTAAAGGACTTATTTATAATCATCACTAGAGGTGTCATAATAGATGTCTTGTGTTGTTTGAGAAAAGCTGTATCACAACCATATATATCTTTAGCCTTACTATTAGATAGAAGTGAGATTACATTTTCAACTTTCTCTGTGTTGATTAGGGAAAACTTAAAGGGGGGGGTGAAATGCTATTTCATGCATACTGAGTTTTTTACACTGTTAAAGAGTTGGATTCCCATGCTAAACATGGACAAAGTTTCAAAAATAAAGTTGTACGTTTGTCACAAGTTTCGGAAAGTTTTTTTTCGAGTATGGGTCTATGTGACGTTAGATGGAGCGGAATTTCCTTATATGGATCCTAAGGGCACTTCTGCCGGAAGAGCGCACGCTCCCGTATAGCAGAGCAGAGACGAGACATTCACTTTCCAGAGCGAGAGCGAAATGTCACAAAAGAAGTGTGTTTTTGGTTGCGAGGGCAAGACAACCCTGCACAGATTACCAAAAAAAAAAAAAACCATCAAGGGACCAGTGGACGGAGTTTATTTTTAAAGAGCATTGACAGAGTTTTGCAAGTGTTTTTGTTTGTTCCCTGCATTTCGAAGATGCTTGTTTTACAAACAAGGCCCAGTTTGACGCCGGATTTGCATATCGTTTATTTCTTAAGGATAATGCAGTCCCCACGAAAAAGGGTCACGATCGTGTGTTGGAACCGCATGCGGTGAGTAAAACTGCTCCAAATATCTCTGTGTTGTTAACTTAACTATCGGCGCGTAAGCACATCAAGTAAACCTCTTGTACACCTTTAAAGAAAAAAAAAAACAACATAAAGTGGAACTAAGTCATTTTCCTAAACCGCTAAGTGTAACGGACGCCAGCGAGGTAGTGCAGTGCAGGTAAACCTCCCGATCTCAAGAGACACACTAGCAACAGACGCTAGTGGCTGTAGCCATTTAGCCTCCTTGTTAGAGGAGACCCGGGTTCGAGCCCCGCTCGGAGCGTCAGAAAAGACCCGGGAGAGAGGGGTTACATAAGCAATTATATACAGTTTCAATACATACCACATAGAGACGCTGTTGTAGTCGTTGCTGCTGCTGCTCTCGTTCAGTTTCAGCCTCGGGATCTGATTCTGGATCATAAATAAACGGCTAAATCTGACTGTTAGCCATGGTTTGTTTTGGATGATGTTTTTTTTTTACCTCAGGGTGATGTCACAATTTCCAAACGCTCTCAACGCAAAAGCCTACTGGCGCTCGTGATTCTTTAGCTCCGCCCACACGTCACGCCTCCAGCGGCTCGTGTTTTTCCGAAAAAAATCGGCACAGACTATTTTTCTCTTCTAAATATAATAAAACTAAAGACTTTTTGGAGATATGAAGGATGCAGTACTACTCTATAGGTACTCAAGATTAACAGGAGATTGAGTGAAAATGAGCACCCCCCCCCCCCCTTTAAAAGCAGAATCATTACAGGTTAAAGCTTGAATTTTTGGTGAACTTAGACTCATTTCTCGTACCGAATTTATAAAATAATCATTAAAACGTTCCGCAATAATCTTATCATCATCCACCATGCGTTTTAAATGTTTATTTGCTTATTTTTCCCTTCCAAGTAATTTGTCAATGCTCTTCCATAACTTTTTAGAGTTTCCTTTTGGTTCACTAATAACATTGAGGAAAACATTTGCTCTAGCCTTTCTAAGTTGTTGTGTAACTTTATTTCGTAAACTTTTAAAAATTAGATGATCAGTATTTAATTTTGATTTTAAAAACTTTTTCAGAGAAGCATCCCATTTCTTCATTAACTCCCAGAGATTTATGTAAAACCAGGGTAAATTATATTTTTTATTTGTTTTCTTGCCCCTTTTCCTGGTGTACTTTAATATAATGCCTTTAATGGTCGACATTAAATCAGCACAGGCTGGCTCGCTGGGCAAACTACCAATGATGTCATGCCAGTTTATTTGCTTTATTTCATTTTCAATGAGGGCCATGTCCTTTGAAGCAATAAAAGGCATGGATTTCCCCTTCATTGAGTTCTGATTTTTAAAAAATGTTTTTGATAATTTTCTGGAGACCAGAGTAAAATTATGATCTGATAACCCAGTGATGAGGTTATAAATATTTCTAATTCTGTCTGGTTTATTTGTGAAAATTAAGTCTAAAAGCATTTGGGAAGACTTTGTTATTCTTGTGGGCTTATGTATCATCTGTGTCATCTGAAAAGTTTTGGCAATATCTTTAAAGGGGGGGTGAAATGCTATTTCATGCATACTGAGTTTTTTACACTGTTAAAGAGTTGGATTCCCATGCTAAACATGGACAAAGTTTCAAAAATTTAGTTGTACGTTTGAAGGAGTATTTCTGTTCCAAAAATACTCCTTCCGGTTTGTCACAAGTTTCCGAAAGTTTTTTTCGAGTATGGCTCTGTGTGACGTTAGATGGAGCGGAATTTCGTTATATGGGTCTTGAGGGCACTTCTCCCGGAAGAGCACGCGCTCCCGTATAGCGAGGCTGAGTTTTACTCTGCTATACAGAAGTGGCCTCAGGACCCATATAAGGAAATTCCGCTCCATCTAACTTCACACAGAGCCATACTCGAAAAAAACTTTCCGAAGCTTGTTACAAACCGGAAGGAGTTTTTTTGGGGAACAAAAATACTCCTTCAAACGTACAACTTAATTTTTGAAACTTTGTCCATGTTTAGCATGGGAATCCAACTCTTTAACAGTGTGAAAAAACTCAGTATGCATGAAATAGCATTTCACCCCCCTTTTAAAATGTTTAACATTCCTCTTACAAACAACGCGTGGTTTACATTTTTGAATTTTAGTATTTCGACAGGCAGCAACTACACAGTGATCACTTAAATCATTACAGAAGACACCCAGAGAAGAGATCTTATGAGTCACATTTGTTAAAATCAAATCAATCAAAGTAGACTTTTCTGGATTCTTAAGATTAGGTCTGGTGGGCAGTGGTGTCAAAAGTACTGGCATTCATTACTCAAGTAGAAGTATAGATACTAGGGTTTAAAAAGACTTTTGTAGAAGTTGAAGTATCAACTCAAGCTTTTTACTCAAGTAAAAGTGTAAAAGTACTGGTTTAAAAAACTACTTAAAGTATAAAAGTAAAAGTAATGTAAGGGAACAAATGCCATTAAGAACAAAAGCTTAGGCCGCACCACAGGGGCCTATTGTGCACTACCCCACCGCCTCAAAAAACATTTTTCTAAAGGCCATAGGTTAAATAATGACTATAATGTTATATTAAAATGTTAATGTTGAAAAATTTGGGATGCACTAGGATTCCTGTTTCAGCCGCATATATGAAAATACAAAAATGGTGTGCACATCCCAAACATCCAATTAGGACGCAGGTGCAAGACAACTAAATGATATAGACAAATAAAGAAGTGAAGTCTGAACACTGAAAACTACTGCTCCAGAGGAATTTAATCAAGCAACGTTTCGACCTTCAGGTCTTCATCAGCCGCATATATGCCCATTTAAAATGAACGCACTTTAGTACAATGCAAATACATTAAAGGACTAGAGATATGATGACTAGTTGCCAATAAGTATTGTTATGGTGCAAAAAGTCAAACTTCAGAGGCTTGTCATCAATAACTTTTAATGGAATGTACATCCAAGCTTAGCTACAGGAATCTGCGAGGGCAATGGACAAGAACATTGGTGCAGGCTTAGTAACAATTACACTTGTATGGTTGTCTATTTACAGTAAACATTATAGTGCTGTCAAAATGAATGATTAATCCAAGTGATTAATCAAAAACTAAAACTGAAAAAGAAATCATAATCCTGATACTTTCTTGATTGATAGCTTCTTGTATTTGGTACATACGTCTGCTATGTCCAGTGTTCGGGGGGTAACGAGTTACAAAGTTGGTATAGCCTACTTATCACAACATTGTCAATCGCATCGTCAATCGAAAACGCTAATTTATTAAAACGTCTCGCTACCGAACTACGTACAGTAGCTTAATTGGTGGAGGATGAAGAAAAAGCACTCATTTGGTAAATGAGCCAGTGAGAAATAATAACTTTTAAGTAGGGTCCAGTGCCTTTTCAATACTTTTAAAACGGTACCGGCTCCTAAACGGTGCCTGAACCGATACTTTAAAAAAAAGAACCACAAAAAAACTATGGATAACTTTAAAGAACATTACAAATATTTAAAATAAATCCATAGCTTGTTGTGCAAGTTGTGCTTCCCTTAATCTAAGGCTAATAAATGTATTTCACAGTCTGGGTCATTATTTAATACAAAACCACACATAATGTTTCTGCTGTATCTCTGTCACTCACTCTGATATTTAGTTAACATGAGTGCTGTCTGTCACTGTCTTAAATCAGTTCTGTGAATTACTGTATGGTCATTAATGAATTCTTTATAAAGTAGCAACAATGTCGTTTCTAAAATACAGTACTGTGCAAAAGTCTTATGGAAAAAATAGTATTTTCTCCCCAAAAAGGGTTTTAAGCCAGTTATTTATATCTGTAGTGTGTCAGTAGGAAATATCAGTTTGCCATTAATTTTAATAATAATCTAGTGCGATTTTGAATGCACAAGCAGTCTGACAACGGCAAAATGAATGTTTGGAAATGTAAACTGATATTTTATACTGACACACTACAGCAAAATATATAAATAACTGTCCGAACACCATTCTTTTAAGTGAAAATACTAACGTGTCTAAGACTTTTGCACAGTAGTGTATGTATAAAGTACGTATGATTAAATTAAGTATATTTAAATAAGTTTAATTAAAGTATGTGTTCGTTCATATGTGTTAAGGGCGATCTGATACCGGTTCCATACCCAACCCTACTTTTAAGAAATATATTTTTTGATAAACGAACCCAAAACTGTCTATGTCCTGGCTGGACTGTGATGTGATTTATGTCACGTGCAGGTGCGATGGATCGCGTACAGACCAATAGGGTGTCAGAATGGTATATGTTTATACTTATCATCCAACCACAATCAAATTCACTCCATCCGGATGGCGCGATCAGTGTTGCCAACTTAGCGACTTTGTCGCTAGATTTAGCGACTTTTCACACCCCCAGAGCGACTAGCGACAAGCGACAAATCTAGCGACTTTTTTTGACAGACCTTATTTAGTCTCTGAGACTCTCCGGTACTGCCGCACGAGCTCTCTCTCTCTCTCTCTATTTCTCCCAGCGTGCGCACACGCCTCACTCTCTCTGCATCTGCTATGTTCAACGAGCAGAGAGGAGCAGCACTTTCAGTTAAAAAAATATATTTTGTTGCTTCTAACTCTATTTTACATACAAGTATAGCCGAAATCACAGTACAATCATTATCTTAATCTTATGTGTATGTGATTTCATTAGACAATGTCGTAAATAGGATTTTAGTGCAGAGATTAACATATTTGAGAGCTGGTTATGTATTCTTAATAGGCGTGTTTCAGTCATTATAATATTAATTCAGTTGTTGGACAACAGAAACATTCAAATATAATAATAAAACTTTTATTGAGAATTTTGGCTGCCTTAAAATACAGTACATGAGCACAGAAAGGGCAAGATAATATGACGCACTTACGTCATGAATATGCTAATTAGCATATTACGTCATCTAGCGACATTTAGCGACTTTTCAGGCAGGGTTTAGCTACTTTCCATTGAAAGAAGTTGGCAACACTGGGCGCGATTTATCTGGATAGGTTTTTTTTTTTTTTTGAATGATGACAAGCCGGAATGAAAACAAGCCGAAATGAAATAGCAGTAACGAAGGTATTTTTAAAATGTAAGGAGTAGAAAGTACAGATACTTGCCTGAAAATGTAAGGAGTAGAAGTAAAAAGTCGGCTGAAAAATAATCACTCAAGTAAAGTATAGATACCCCAAATTTCTACTTAAGTACAGTAACGAAGTATTTGTACTTCGTTACTTGACACCTCTGCTGGTGGGTAGATGGACTAACTGGGTAAGATTAATAGAGCCACAAAACTTAAATTCATCAGAACTGGAATTTAGCCAGTCCCAGTTCAAATCACCTGCCATAAGTAGTTCAGTGTAACTCAATTTAGCCAAAAGATCCTTTATTGAATATAGTGCCGCTTTTGAAGCTGAAGGAGGCCTGTAACACCCAATAACAGCAATAGAAAGGGACTTTGCTATTTCTACATTCAAGGCCAAAAATTCCATTTGTCTGCAAATTGATTGGGACAGAACAATAGAGGTATTAAATCTTGATTTAACGTTAATAGCTACACCACCATCCTTTTTTGGTCTATCAGTACAATAAACATTGTACCCAAATATGATAATGTCTTCATTATTAATAGATTTGCTTAACCAAGTTTCAGAAATTATAACAACATCCGCACCGGATGATTTAACCCAAATTCTAACCATGTCCATCTTTGGTAGTAAACTACGCACATAACATATCTGAACATATCTGAGACCAGACAAAGATTTAAAATCAGAGGGAGTCTGTGGGCACTGCAGCTCAGGGCCAGGGTTTGGTTGCACATTTCCAGACAAAAATTAAAGAAAACTGATATAACTAGACCAGTTGGGGTTGCCAGTGGGGGGACTAGTTCACCACAGATGTCCGGTAAGAGACATAAAGATGCAGGTTAAGTCTTTGATGCATTTATTTTCTTCACAACAATTCACAAATGTTGCAGACATTACATTGGTGTTTCCATCTGGGTGTGGTCTTTAACAAAAGATATAACAAATTAGTATAAACAAATCAATAAAGTCGGTAAATTCATACGAAGAAGGTAGCAATATACACTTAAATGAACAACCTACATAAGAATGTGTGATGACAACCAGTAATTGCATTTAAAAGTACCTTAAACAATGAATATCAACTAAAATTCAGAAGGGTCACAGCTATCAAAAGCTGAAGTACATAAATAAACTTACTTGGTTCATCTAACATACGCACACAACACCAACACTTGAGAAAGCCTCGAGTACATTTGCTTTCACCTACTTGGTGCAGGCTATTTCTACCAAACACTAATCATTGCCACCTGCTGGAAATGGGCGGAGCATAGTGTCTTTAGGTTGCTGCGATGACATCACATTCAAACACTGGCTGATCACCAGAAAACTTCAAAATAAAAGCTTGTTTACAGCGGGCCTTTTTAACAGCCGCCCCCAGATTTCTAAAGAATGTGGAAATCTGTACATTATAAAAAAGGCAAGTCAATTTCAATTTGGTATCGCAGGTAGCTGTACAACCTTTGCCACAGGTCGCACATAAGACTTGTTCTTAACTTTCACTTCAACAGTCCTGATTCTATTGTCAAACCCAGGGAATACTTGAGAGATCTGACCAATGGGCCATAGGGCCCTGGGAAATTGAGGGTCCACAATCATGTCTCTCTCTCGCTGCCACTTGTTGCGAGTCTGAAGACCAGGCAAATAGAACTTGATAAACCGCTTCCAAAAGTGATCTGCTATAATTTGGCTATGGCGCCAACGACGTCGACTCAACAGTTCACTGTGGGGGTACATCACTTGAGGAAGGGACGAATCAGGCCGCCCCATAAGAAGCGAATTAGGAGTAATAGGATCTGGATCAGAGGCATTGGATGATGTATAACCCAGGGGTTTAGAATTTAGAATCCCTTCAATCTCGATGAGCACAGTTTGAAGGGTCTGGTATTGGTTGAGTTCCTAGAGTGACCTGTAGAGCCTGTTTCAGGGAACGAATTTCCCTTTCCCAACACCCACCGAAATGTGGGGCATGAGGCGGGTTGAATCAAAAGATAATCTGCTGACTGGCAAGTTGTTCCTGAAGCTCCGGAACTAGTTCAGCATATGTCTGATGCAACTCCCTTTCCCCTCCTTTAAAATTAGTACCTTGATCACATAAAACCTCAAAAGGTTTCCCACGTCTGGCTATAAATCTTCTGAGGGCCATCAGGAAGGAGTCGGTGTCAATTCTTGGGAGAAGATCAATATACACAGCACGTGTAGTCATGCACTTGAATAGAATACCCCAGCGCTGCTCACTTTTACGTCCAATCTTTACGGAATATGGCCCGAAACAGTCAATGCCAGTCGAATAGAAGGCAGGTTTAAATAGACGTAGTCTGGCAGGAGGTAGGTCTGCCATCTGGGGTATCTGTGGGGTTTTGTGAAACTTCTGACACACTGGACAATCTTTGCGCTGATAATGTCGAATTGCTTCCCTACCGCGAAGAATCCAGTATTTCCTACGCATCTCCGCCAGTATTCTCTCAGGACCTGTGTGGAATAGCTTCGTGTCATATTCCTTAATGAGAAGGGTAGTGACCGGATGCCGGGGATCAAGGATAATAGGATGCACCGACTCGGGCTCAATCTCTTCACAGCGGCGAAGACGACCTCCTATCCTTAGGAGTTTGCTTGCAGCGTCAAGTTCGGGGGCGAGGCAAAGCAGTCGACTGTTGGTCTGTAGTGGTTTCCCTGCCATAAGCTGTGCCATCTCAGAAGGAAAGCTTTCCCCTTGAGCTTGCTGAAGGATAGCCATTTCAGCCTGTTGAAAGTCCTCAGCTGATACATTGATCCCATGTTCCCCAAGAGATTCTACTGTTGCAGTCAATAAATCTTGGAAGGTCAGAAATTGGCTTGGATCAGGGATCGACAAACGAAGTACAGTATTAGTCAGACCACAGAATGTAGAGTTTCTCAATTCATCACCAGCTATGGAACAGGATGGCGGTGGAACCGGCCACTGATCAGATGGGAGTTGAAGGTATGTTGGTCCCGTATTCCAACGGCTTTGTGGTCCAAGTTCTGCCAGCCTTTTACCTCGAGTGATGTCATCAGCAGGGTTACTTTCTGAATGCACATAGCACCATTCCCAGCAGCTGGTAAGGTCCTGAATCTCTGTTATTCGTGTACGAAAACCTTGAATCGGCAGGATTCAGATTTAATCCAGGTCAAAACTGTGGTGGAATCAGACCAAAGAAAAACTTGATGAATGGCCAAAGTCAATTCATTCTGCAGGATCTTTGCTAACTGGGCCCCTGTCAGGGCTGCACATAGCTCTAAGCGAGGTATTGACAGACGTTTCTTAGGAGCCACTCTTGATCTGGCCACTATGAAGGTGATCTCCACTTCTCCCCTTTGATCTAACTGTTCGAAGATAGGCAACAGACCCATAGGCACTCTCGGATGCGTCACAAAAGATATGGATCTCACGCTGGCTTGAAACATCATCCTTTGGTGCACTGCAATAGCATCTGGGTAAGACTATCTTTTGTAGATCACTGAGCTCCCCTGCCCATCTGTTCCACTCATTGACTAAGTTCTCAGGTAGTTTAGGATCATCCCAGTCCCTCTTCTTTTCCCATAATCGCTGTACTATTACCTTTGCACGTGTGGTATATGGGATAATGTAGCCGAGAGGATCATATTGGCTAGCAAGCACTTTATAGATGTTGCGCATGGTAACCTCTTGGCACTCTACAGCACGGAGCTTATAGGACAAGGTATCAGTTTCACAGTTCCACTGAAGTCCAAGCACTGATTCATGGTTGATGGCATTACCCTTTGCAATCCATTGCTCAGCACTGTCAGATCTGGATGCCACTGGTAGATGACTAATGGTTGAGGGTGTATTGCTGGCCCATTGCCTGAGTTCGAATCCTCCCCCTGCTAAAACACTTTGCAGCTGGTCTACCATGAGCCTTGCTTCATCTACAGAAGGCAGACTTTGCAGATAGTTGTCAACATAAAACGCTTTTAGTACAGCATCACGTACCTTGTCACCAGGCTGACTATTCTCCAGGATGTGCTTCTGCAAGGCAAAGACAGCACAACATGGGCTACTAGTGGTGCCAAAGGGTAGAACTTGCCATTCATAGATTCTAGGCTCCACTTCTCTTTGCAGATCTCTCCATAAGAAACGGAGAAGGGGCCGATCCTCTGGAAGGAGTCTAACCTGGTGGAACATTCCTTTAATATCACTACAGATCGCGATTGAGTGCTCCCGGAATCTTAGTAGCACAGCCAGTAATGAAGAAGTCAGTGTTGGCCCTGGAAGTAACAATTCATTGAGATTGTTCCCTTGAAACTGGAATGAACAGTTGAAAACCACTCGATGTTTCCCATTATGTTCAACCATGTGATGTGGGATATACCAACTTATTTGAGCATCTTCTGCTCCTGACTGCAATTCAGCAATGTAGCCTGTCTGCTCCAGTCTTTTAATCTCAGCCTGGTAGATAGCCGCTTGCTCAGGGGACTTACTGAGACGCCGCTCCAGACTTCTTAACTGAGGCATTACTGCTTCTTTAGGTGCACAAAGAGGGGGCATATTTTGGACCCTTAGCAGTGGGGTAGCATATCGCTTAATCCCATCAACATCAACTCTAGAAGTTCTTTGCTCCAGTAGTTTCATTGACTGCTGGTCTTGTACTGATCGAGTACTCATTCTCTCATCTCTCCACGGAAGGACATCCAGTTGCTAGAGTCTTTCAACTTGTTCATGCAACATAGCAGAGGGTGACCAACTTGTTGTGAACAGACACTGTTGCTCTCGAAGAAGATGCTGTAATGCTTGGATGCAAGGAGAGTTCTAATTGCAGCAGGACCCCCTGGTGGACCTAAACGAACTGGCTCAACTGGGGTAATTAAATGAGGGCAGTCAGATCCTATGAGCAAAACTGGATGAGCAGCTTTAATTTCTTGGAGGGGAAGTCCTTTAAGATGACGGTACCTTTTCCGTAAAGCCTTGACAGGATAACCGTGCACTCCAAGCCCCAACTCCGCTGCAGTGAATGCTCCATTGATCCGATACATCTTGTTTGGCTGGCAGGCTGGTGAAAGGTTAAAGGAAACAGCCGCCCCATGCAGGACCTTTAATTCTTGTCTGACAGTACGCAGGGGCAAGTCCTCTGGCTTACCTTCCAGTTTCAGCCGGGTTGCTGCAGTATTTAACAAGATGGTTCTTTCGGAGCCATCATCCAGAATGGCATAAGCGGTCATCGATCAATCTCCATTTCTTATAATCACTTTACATATCTTCAACAGTACCTTACGACTTCCTGGGGGCTTGTCAATGAATAACACCTCATTTGCAGCCTCCCCCAAGACAGGGCTAGTAGATGGATCTTCTCCTTCCACTACTTTCTCCTTGTTCCATATATTAACATCATGAAGAACAAGCAAGTGACGACCATTGCATGTTTTGCAGCGCATTTTAAGGTTACACTCTGATGATCTATGGCCCCGTCCACAGCGCCAGCATCGGTTGTGCCCCTTAATCCAATTCTGCCTCTGAGACTTGGAAAGTTGAGAGAAATTTACACAGTTATTCAAAGTGTGTTTGTTGTTATCACAATAAGGGCAGTAAGCTTTCCCCTTGGTGATCTTAGCAGTGACAGCTGAGGAATGTGATGGTGATGAGGGGTATTTCTCTGTGCTAAGCAGAACCTCTGTGCCCTTGTTGAATGATGTCAACCTCCTTGACCTATCCCTGGGCAAACTGGTTGAGTATCCTCTGCCCGAACGGCTTACATACCTTGTGGAATCTTCTTGCACTTGGATTTCATATTCTAACCAGTCTGCTAAGTTAAGGAGGGTTGGAATCTTCACATCAAATGGATAAATAAATCTTCTGAAACTGCTACGCAGATCATGTGGCAACTTACTCAGAAGTCTGGACACATGCGAGCCACATCTTAATTCCACCATGCCAGGCTTACCTAGTTGTTTCAGCATTCCCACCAAGGATCTCACCCTCAGAGCATACATTCGAAAAGTTTTAATATCTCCAGTGTTGATGCTGGGCCCATCCATCAATTCCACTATGCGCTGTAATGCTAACTGATGTGGCTGGCCATACTGTTTATTGAGAGCATCCATAGTGTCGGTATAAGGATGACGTGAACTACTGTAAGATTCAGCAATTAACGGTGCCTCTTCAACCTTGAGATGTTCTAGCAGGATATGAAATTTAAAGCGTTCTGTAGCATCAGCTGGTAGAATGTTTTCTAAAGCAATCTTAAGCCGTGCAAACTCTCTGGGGTTTGGGTAAATCAGGTCAGGAATTGTAGGAGTAGGGCCACGATATACTCTTTCCTGGTCAGTAGTTGGACTCCGAGAGTGGTGGTGCCGTCTCTTGCTCCTAGAAGACAAGCTGTGCCATCGGGAAGAAGATTGTGGAGATCCAGAGCGAACATAACTTCTTACATTCTTGGCTTGAGTTCCTCCACTCTTTCTCTGACAAATTTGTCTAACAATTGCTGGACTGGTATTAACATTCTTCTTCCTGGATGAGCTCAGGGACAGATTTCTCATGCCCTCAACAGAAGAGGACAAACTTTCTTGACTGCTTGAACCCTCATAGCTCTCCACACTTTCTGCTGAACTACTATCTTGCGATGCATTGTAAGAGGCTTGGGCATAGTTTGAATTGGCTACAGGTTCAGCTACTCTTGGCTTTCTAGGGGCTGGAACTGGTTTAGGGCGGTCTCGGGCTTCGGACTGACAAGGTACAGGAAAGGTAGACAATGCCTGAGGAGGCTGTGACTGATTCTGCCAACTTAACAGTTGTTTCACCTCCACTTGTAGCTGAGACATCCGAGATGTAAACTTGGCGTTGGCCTGCTTAAGATCATCTCTTTCCTCCTGCAGCCGCTGAACTTTAGTAATCAGGCCACTTTGTTGTCTCCTTAAATCAGCATTTTCTTCTCTCAAGGTTTCAACCTGCTGATCCCATCGATCTGTTACATACCACTGTTGAGGACTGTGATAGTCACGGTGATGTGCTGCTACATGTGGGGTGTCCATCCTGACATCCTCCTCAGGTGACACAGCACAGGGGGTTTCATGGGAATAGCTAGGTGGTGATAAGGATCTTTGTAGACTGTAGCCAGTCAAGTCATAATCCTGCAAGTGTGCAGGCAGAGATGATTGTCTCCTGGGCCGCTCAACAGGAACATCATCTGATGGCTGCATCTCCATAACTGTGGAAAACTCTAGCTCCGGCTCGAAGGACCATAAAGAAAACTGATATAACTAGACCAGTTAGGGTTGCCAGTGGGGGGACTAGTTCACCACAGATGTCCGGTAAGAGACATAAAGATGCAGGTTAAGTCTTTGATGCATTTATTTTCTTCACAACAATTCACAAATGTTGCAGCCATTACATTGGTGTTTCCATCTGGGTGTGGTCTTTAACAAAAGATATAACAAATTAGTATAAACAAATCAATAAAGTAGGTAAATTCATACGAAGAAGGTAGCAATATACACTTAAATGAACAACCTACATAAGAATGTGTGATGACAACCAGTAATTGCATTTAAAGTACCTTAAACAATGAATATCAACTAAAATTCAGAAGGGTCACAGCTATCAAAAGCTGAAGTACATAAATAAACTTACTTGGTTCATCTAACATACGCACACAACACCAACACTTGAGAAAGCCTCGAGTACATTTGCTTTCACCTACTTGGTGCAGGCTATTTCTACCAAACACTAATCATTGCCACCTGCTGGAAATGGGCGGAGCATAGTGTCTTTAGGTTGCTGCGATGACATCACATTCAAACACTGGCTGATCACCAGAAAACTTCAAAATAAAAGCTTGTTTACAGCGGGCCTTTTTAACAAAAATAGAAGACGATCAACAAACTTTGTTTCACATTTGATTTTGACTCAATTCTTTGATACGTAGAAGCTAGGCAAATTCCTTCATTTACTGAACAAGTGAGATACAGTATTGTTCAAAATAATAGCAGTACAATGTGACTAACCAGAATAATCAAGGTTTTTAGTATATTTTGTATTGCTACGTGGCAAACAAGTTACCAGTAGGTTCAGTAGATTCTCAGGAAACAAACAAGACCCAGCATTCATGATATGCACGCTCTTAAGGCTGTGCAATTGGGCAATTAGTTGAAAGGGGTGTGTTCAAAAAAATAGCAGTGTCTACCTTTGACTGTACAAACTCAAAACTATTTTGTACAAACATTTTTTTTTTCTGGGATTTAGCAATCCTGTGAATCACTAAACTAATATTTAGTTGTATGACCACAGTTTTTTAAAACTGCTTGACATCTGTGTGGCATGGAGTCAACCAACTTGTGGCACCTCTCAGCTGTTATTCCACTCCATGATTCTTTAACAACATTCCACAATTCATTCACATTTCTTGGTTTTGCTTCAGAAACAGCATTTTTGATATCACCCCACAAGTTCTCAATTGGATTAAGGTCTGGAGATTGGGCTGGCCACTCCATAACATTAATTTTGTTGGTTTGGAACCAAGACTTTGCCCGTTTACTAGTGTGTTTTGGGTCATTGTCTTGTTGAAACAACCATTTCAAGGGCATGTCCTCTTCAGCATAGGGCAACATGACCTCTTCAAGTATTTTAACATATGCAAACTGATCCATGATCCCTGGTATGCGATAAATAGGCCCAACACCATAGTAGGAGAAACATGCCCATATCATGATGCTTGCACCTCCATGCTTCACTGTCTTCACTGTGTACTGTGGCTTGAATTCAGAGTTTGGGGGTCGTCTCACAAACTGCCTGTGGCCCTTGGACCCAAAAAGAACAATTTTACTCTCATCAGTCCACAAAATGTTCCTCCATTTCTCTTTAGGCCAGTTGATGTGTTCTATGGCAAATTGTAACCTCTTCTGCACATGCCTTTTTTTTAACAGAGGGACTTTGCGGGGGATTCTTGAAAATAGATTAGCTTCACACAGACGTCTTCTAACTGTCACAGTACTTACAGGTAACTCCAGACTGTCTTTGATCATCCTGGAGGTGATCATTGGCTGAGCCTTTGCCATTCTGGTTATTCTTCTATCCATTTTGATGGTTGTCTTCCGTTTTCTTCCACGTCTCTCTGGTTTTGCTCTCCATTTTAAGGCATTGGAGATCATTTCAGCCTATCATTTTTTGCACCTCTTTATAGGTTTTCCCCTCTCTAATCAACTTTTTAATCAAAGTACGCTGTTCTTCTGAACAATGTCTTGAACGACCCATTTTCCTCAGCTTTCAAATGCATGTTCAACAAGTGTTGGCTTCATCCTTAAATAGGGGCCACCTGATTCACACCTGTTTCTTCACAAAATTGATGACCTCAGTGATTGAATGCCACACTGCTATTTTTTTGAACACACCCCTTTCAACTAATTGCCCAATTGCACAGCCTTAAGAGCGTGCATATCATGAATGCTGGGTCTCATTTGTTTTCTGAGAATCTACTGAATCTACTGGTAACTTGTTTGCCACGTAGCAATAAAAAAATATACGAAAAACCTTGATTATTCTGGTTAGTCACATTGTACTGCTATTATTTTGAACAATACTGTACAAAGCTAAAATGCATTGAATTTTAGGTAGGTATCTGGGCAGAGCTGGCAAAAAGTTTATGTCCAATTGAATCGGTAGTTGCTCTGGTTTTATAAAAGGTATAGAGCAAGTGCCCCTGTAACAAACATTTTTCAAATTGAGGTGACTGTCTGAAGCTCTCCCCCAATCTGTCCAGGAACAGTTGCTAACTCCAAGATACCAAATGCCCAATAGGCATATAAGAATAGTAAATAAGGCCATTATACTAAACTTTTAGCACTAAGAAAAGTGAATACCACAGACCTCAGTTTGGGATACTCAGATACTCCAGGCTGGTTAACTGCAGAAGACTGTAGCAGGCTCAGGTCCAGGACGGTTAGCTGCAAGAGGCTGAAGCAGGCTCAGGCTCAGGCTCAGGCTCAGGCCCAGGCCTGTTAGCCCTAGGGGATGTAATCTTCCAATTTCAGGAACATCCACAATCCACATTTGTTTGTCAAACAATCCATAAAATACTGACTGCTGTGTTCAAAAAGATAATAATATGTTATAAATATCCTTTAAAAACATCAAAACAGATACAAACTCCTAACAAACAAACAAACAAAGGACATGCTGCCATCTTGGATTGTGGGCGTGGCCTATGATTGCGTAAATTATCTGCACTTTTTGAGGTGTTAAAAGACGGTTATGGTTACGGTTACTCTCATGTTAATTTGTTATGTTTTTTGTGGTTAAAATGAATGTATGTTAGTCTCCTAAAGGAAACGGCATTGTGTAGTAAAGACTAGCATAATTATTTTGACGCTGTTGAAGTGGTAACTGTTAAAAGTATATTTTACATGTAATGTTTCAGACTTGTTGAGCTCGTGTCTTCATTGTCCTCGCGCTAAGAGTTAAAGACACAGAAGCTGTTTGTGTGAGGAGTCACAGACTGTGAGGAGGAGCTTCTTCAGAAGAGAGGGACAGACGGGTTTAAGGAGAGTAAACTTCAGAATAACATCAAGTTATCTTTATTTTTACTACGACTAAAATAATGTTTGGTTTTGTAGATGTTGAAATCCAGAGACAAGATAACTTCATTCTTTTGAGACTTCACTTCACATTTTGATGCAGCAACAGTGTTATTATATGTTCATATTTTAACTATTGATGTCCCTTTTTTCTTTGCAGAACTCAAACTAACTTTGGAGTTACACAGACGTCTGCTTGTGTGAGGAAGTGGTGGTTTCCTCAGCTTCTTTAGAAGAGAGGTAAAGATAGTTTAAGGCAAGTAAACTTCATAATTTCATGTTATAAATTATTTTCTTTTTTTTTTGCTAAGAGTAAAATAATTGTTTTTGTTGTTAAAAGCCAGAGACATGGGAGAGCATCATTCTTTTGAGATTTTATGTAAGTTATTTTTAGAAAATAAATGTTTCTGTTGTCTCCTGCCGGTTTACTTCACACTTTGATGCAACAACATTGTGGTACGTGCTCATTTCATGAAAACCATTGATGTCTGTGTTGATTGCAGAACTCAAACCAACTTTGGAGTTGTCTGATTTGGAGAGTCATCATTCTTCGTCTTCCCTCTTAAAGGAAAAGTTCACAAAAAAAAAAAAAGATTTAATTGCCCTCATGTCATTCCAAACCTATAAGACTCTTATAAGAGTTTACACTCTGTCATTCATACACATGCTCACATTAACACATGCGTCTGTTAAATGTTATAATATCAATATTAATGTTGTGGTTTATTTGTGTACTGTCATGCCAAAATAGTTGGTAAAGAACCTAACTAATTGTACATTTACTGTATAATAGTGTTTTCGTATATTTTTATACATAGAGTAGTGATGCGAGGGGCGGCTTTTTTTCCAACCCGCGGGTCCCACTTTTCTGAAATTATTTGGCCCGCCCCAGCCCGCCCCGCAAATAAAGTACAATTTCTTTACCCGCTCCGCCCCGCGCATCGGGGACATCACTGAAGTTACGTTGCTGCTTGTAACCTCATCAAAGAACCCAATAAAATGTGAAAATATTCCAAATATTTAATATAGGATATAGGGAATTGTACTAGTGATAGTTTGTTCGTGAACGAATATTTTAGGTGAACAAATCGTTCTCGTTCATGTAATCCACTGACTCATATTTCTCATTCCCTGAAGTTCCTCCCTCCACAGCAGTGCGCGAGCTCAGAGTTATTAGCAGCGCATGCGCAGCTCGTGAACAGCTCTGTGAACTGTTTCATCCTGTCAAAGAGTTACTCAAGATGTGACGGAGCATGTGATTTGTTGAATGTAGTGAACAAATACGATATTCCCGTTTGTGAACGAGTTGAATGAACTGATATATAGCTTGTTCGTGAATGAAACGTATGAGAGTATACCGGGTCAGTGAGCCAAGCATGTAGATCTCGATCAGCAATCAGCAGATACAAAGCACAGTTATAGGTGCACATACGCTTGTTTTAATATTTAGCATACAGGACATAACACCACGTTTAATCCACGATTTATTAATGTGAATATATTATATATGAACAGTCTGACCAAACAATTAAAATGTTTAATTATGCAAGAATACCTTGCGCTTTGTTCATCTGAACAACTTATTTAGACTATTTATTTAATGCGAACATGCACACACTTTAATAAAGCCAAATCAGTTTTTGTCACAAGTAAATACGTTTGTCTACTTAAGCCATAACACATAAGACACTCTTTTTCGCCACTTGCTGTGGCGTATTTGTGTATAATATGAAGAAATGGTCACTGAACAAATCAAATCATTCCAGTACCATAAATTGATTTTTTAAATTGTTGTTTTTAGTGACCCGCCCTAACCCGCAATAAAGTGCCAATTTCTTAACCTGCCCCAACCCGACCCGGGTTATGAGACGACCCGCGCATCACTACGGGAGAGGAAAATTTTTCTCCGGTAGCGGCTGCAAAGCAGCGCTGAGCTCACAAACACTGCCTTACCAAGCATTAAATGCGAAATGAAATCGAACATTTTTTAAATACAGTAGTTCTCCTTCTAAAATACAGTGATAAGAAACATCCTCTCTGGTTTTTGAAACCCTACAATGTAATTTTAAACCATAAAAAAGCGACCCAGCAGGCTGGTTTAAACATGATAAAATAACCAAAACAACCCAGCGTTGGGTTCGTCCCTTTTTGACCCTGTGCTGGGTTGCCAAAATAATCCAAATTGGTTTGTTTTCAACCCAGCAGTTTTTAGTGTAGCAAATCCAACGGTTTATTAATACTCAGATCCAAATCTGAGCGATGTTGGAGAAGCTACTTTGAACCGGGCTACATGTAAGTCAGAATTTACAGTAGTGTCAAAGTACATCTTTATAGAAGTGGCTAATAAAAAAGTAACTAAAATGGTTTTGTTTTTATGCAGCCCATTTAAAAAATATTAAATAATATGCTGCTATATTCCATTATACAATTTTGTTTATTTCTACGAAACATTTCAAAAGATTAACCAGATATTTCTAATCAATAACTAACAGCACTTCCAGTTATTTAGTTATAAATGATATCAATATATAAATATCATCCCTGAAAGACAGCGGAGACCAGGACAGCTAGAGCCCAGATACAGATCCCATGTAAATGCCTTGTCTCAGAGGACCACCAGGACAAGACCACAGGAAACAGATGATTCTTCTGCACAATCTGAGTTTGCTGCAGCCTGGAATTGAACTACTGGTTTCGTCTGGTCAGAGGAGAACTGGCCCCCCAACTGAGCCTGGTTTCTCCCAAGGTTTTTTTCTCCATTCTGTCACCGATGGAGTTTTGGTTCTTTGCCGCTGTTGCCTCTGGCTTGCTTAGTTGGGGTCACTTCAACTACAGCGATATCGTTGACTTGATTGCAAATAAATGCACAGACACTATTTAACTGAACAGAGATGACATCACTGAATTAAATAATAAACTGCCTTTAACTATCATTTTGCATTATTGACACACTGTTTTCCAAATGAATGTTGTTCAGTGGCTTTGACTCAATGTATTTTGTTTAAAGCACTATATAAATAAAGGTGATTGATTGATTGATTGATAAATTATAAAATATGAATATGCAATTAATCAATATAAATAGTAAATACACATTACACACTTCTAATCATTATTCTAATATTTTGATTTGCTGTAAAACTACTGTTGAAAACTTCATATTTTTGTGGAAACCAATTAAAAAAATTCAAAAGTTTTATTTTATTTGTATTTTTTTTCTCAGCATGGATGCATGTTTACACTGATAAAAAAAATACAGACATTTATAATCTCATTTAATATTCCATTTGAAACAAATATTCTTCAAAAAGCATTGATAATAATAACCATGTATTATCATTTGTGCATCAATAATAACGTTTAAAATCATTAGTAAATCATCATATTAGAATGATTTCTGAAGATCATGTGACACTGAAGACTGGAGGAATGAAGAAAATCACAGAAATAAATTACATTTTACAGTTTTTTTTTTTTTTTCTGTATTCTAATCAAATAAATTTAGCCTCATGACCAGAAGAGACTTGTTTCAAAAACCTTTAAAAAATCTTTATTATTCCAAACTTCTGAATGGTAATTTAGATTTCAAATTAATTAGCAAATGTTTAACGGTTCAAACATATTTGCTGAGATGAGACTCTCCAAAACCACTTGTATCATCATTATATAAAGTCTATGTGTGCACACAACAATAAATCCTCAATGTTTTCTCTCAGGTTACGTGAGGAGTGGGTCCAGAGGCTTCAGTTTCAGAAACAGCACGTGATCGAGAGCATGAGAGAGCAACAAATAAGAAGAGCTCAGAGGTTTCAAGAGATTTTGAGAGTTTAGACGCTTGAATGATTTTAAACCAAACATACTTCTTTAAAGCAATTTCTAAGAATGCCTGACATTATATATCAGTATAATTCTTTAACTTAAATGAGTTATGATTTATGCTTTTTCTGAGAAAGACAATATTCATAATTTGTCATGGTTTCTCACTTTCTGTTCAACTCTGTTTTACAAAATGTCCCTCTTTAAGAAAAACATAATGATTTGCTATTTTGCCATCATATGAGGCATGTCATAAATCCTTTGCATCACATGGGTCAAACACATGTAGGTTCTCAGTATTTTAAACTTATATTTTCCTTGTCAAGCTCCATTAAAAGAATATGAATATACTGCTCACTATTTATACTACAAAAGTATTACTTCTGCACTGATCCAGAATCAGGTCACTTTTATGAAATTTTACAGAAAGTTTTATAAAAATGAACATTTACACATTTATTTTATTTGATAATGCATTTTGCATGCAGACCTTTCAGTCTGTCATCTCACATTTAATTTACCAGTTTCTCCTGAATAAAAAAGAAGTTCCTCTTTTTCCTAAGTTTCTTAGCAGTTGCTGGTTTTAGTAATTGCAGGTAAATGTGTGTCACTACTGATGAAATGTTCATATATATTTACAGCAAAGTATTTGCAATCTTAAAATCTGTTATATGTCATTGAATTTAACACATGTCTCCTTGTCACTTTCCTGTCATGATGAAAAGGAGGAAGTTGTTTTGTTGCAGCCTCCAAACGTGTCCTCATTTTCAATAAAACCAAACAATCTAATTACAAATTAATTAAAGGTTCAGTGAACATTACAGTAATGATAACATTTAAATTTTTGCATTTTATATTTAAAACAATGTTTATACATCATGCACTTTTCTTCTGAGTAATCAACTACAAAACTCCGTAACACTAAAGTAGAAAAACACCAAAATGACTAAATCACAGAGATAAGGCAATTTATATGTTATAAATGTATAATGTTTTTGTTATATTCACAATTACAAGCTTTAAATTACATTTTCTTCTTCATGAATTATGTATAGAATTAATTAATCAAGCATCAGTATTCAATCACTGTGATGTTAAGCTTTGACGATAGTTCACAAATCACCAATCACTGAAAATACATCAACAATACAGAGAGAAACACAAGGGATGATGAATAAGAGTTAGATGACTTGCTGATTTCGAGTTGATGAATTTCAAAAAAAATAATTAGAACAACATTATTAGAATAGTAATAAAAATAAATCAGAAACCTCTGTATAAATGAGCTGATATCTTCACTACACTGAGTGTGTGTGTTGAGGCTGTGTGGACCGTGATGCTTGTGTTCCCTCCTCAGAGAAAACTCTTTCAAAAACACGTCTTAGAGAAAGTTTAACATTGCTCTTAAAATCCTGCCCCATGAAAACATACAGAATGGGGTTCAGACAGCTGTTGAAATACGCCAAAGAGATGGTCAACGGAAACACTGCCCAAGCCACAGAGGAACTGGATTTCTCTCCGTACGTTAATAACAAAACTACTATGTTATATGGCAGCCAGCAAAGAAAAAAGGCCACGATTACAGCAGACATGATACGAAACGCTCGTCCAGAGTGAAAATGACTCCTGCCTAACTTGTGTGCGATGAATCCGTAACATGTTGTGATGCATATGAGAGGAACCAAAAAGCCTATCACAAATCTAATGATGCTAAAACTTCTATACAATTCAAAATCGTCAGCATAATTGCAGTCTGTTTTGTTATTTACTGTGTAAGTCTTATGTAACATAAAAGGCACACAGAGAAGTGAAGCCAGAATCCAAGCCGATACACAGAACAGTCGTGCGATGAACAAGCTGCGATGATTGTGAGCCCAAACCGGTGTGATCACCTGAGTAAACCGATCCAGACTAATCAAGCTCAGTGTGAAAATGCTGGCAAACATGTTGATGAGTATAATGAAGGGGAAAATCTTGCACAGTACGGATGCGTACGGCGAGAGATCAAAAGCGCTCTCGGTCACGATGAAAAGAGTGGTAATGCAGCAGATCGCTAAGAGGTCAGCAATCGCTAGATTGAGAAACCATACTGTATTAACAGTCCTCTTCATCTTCAATCCAGCAACATACACGACAAATGCATTTCCAGGAACACCGAGGATCAAGGTCAGGCAGAAGAAGACCAGAGAAATCTTGTTCATCAGCATTTTAAAACATTCCAGACAAAAAACTTCATCCAAGTTATTATTGTTATAATCAGTCTGGTTCATTCTGCTTGAGTTGCTGCTGTCCATAGTGCTGTGCTTGTCCTGTAAATATCATATATTATCAATGTCAAACATTTAATCATTCAGTTAGCAGATTCTTTTATGCGAAGTGACTTATGAACAATGTTCCCTCTAAGCTGTGCAGTCCCAACAGAAGGAATAATGTGTGACAAGCACAATAATATTTCGGGAAAGCCTTTTGAGAGAATTCTAGTAAATGTGAAATAATTGCAAATAGTTGCGGATGAAAGAGCTCAACACAAGAACCAATGCAGTGTGGCTTGATTAAGTGCTGGAAATAGCAGATGATGTGCACAGAACAGTAACAAAACTATTAGACATTTACAGGTGTAGCAGTGTGCAAACTCTAATATACTTTTGTTTTAAATATTTATAAAAAAACATTTGCTTTTTTATAAATTATAAGACTAATAAAAAGTTGATCTCAAAAAGATAATTCTGCTTCATTTTTAAAATATTAGCTATATATTAATTATATTACATTATATTATTATAATTGAGCATTGAACTGTTCTATGTCAGGGTTTTTTATTATTATTTTTTATTAGAGTTTCTTGGTGACCCAGCACTGTAAAAAATACTTTCTCAGGTAATCTAAAACGAGAGAACTCTAAAAAGATTCAATCAAGTATAAAAAACATTACAGTTAAAAGTTACAGTTTATTTGTGTGTGCGCTGTACAGATATAAAGGTATAAAACATGTTTTTGCTCAGGCTGCCGAAATGTCTAACCAATAGAGAAAAGTTTTGCTCAACAAGAAAAAAACAAAAGAAAATAGTAGGAACATTGCTTAAATGTATGGAAAATAAGCAATTAGAGAAATGCAACTATTCAATATTATTAAACAATGAAAATATTTTTAAATAAACATTAATTTAAATTGAGTTTAACTTGAGTTTTTCAGATCAAATACTGCTTTACAAACTTGTACTCACCTCACCAGCTGATCTGTACTAACTAGTGATAACTTTCCACTGCTTACTACTTTAAGCAATTGTAAATTAAAAGAACCTCAGATACTTTGATCTCCTGAGAAACAGACATACACGGACACCCTGCAGAGTGGAAGTGCAGGAAATGCCTCTCTCATATATGCATTTAGTTCTTCCTTCCCCCTGCTCTGATTGGCCAGCTGACCCAATACTTGTGATTGGCCGAACACTACAAGCACTCATCAGAAATGTAATGCTCCTTTGCATAATTGCGAGTTTCATCTTTCAGAATACATGTAAAACCGTTAATAATGTCCTTAGTTTTACCATCAGTTCAAGCCTAAAGAGTCAAGTCACCATTATTTATTTAATCATTGAATTCAGAGATGTCGTATCTTTGCAATAATTTGTAATCAAGTCAACAGTATCGCTGTAAATGAAGTGACCCCAACTAAGCCAGAGGCGACAGCGGAAAGGAACCAAAACTCCATCGGTGACAGAATGGCGAAAAAAAACCTTGGGAGCAGGGCCGGCTCTAGGTTATTTGGTGCCCAAGGCAAGAGAGCCCCCACCCCGGAAAAAACAACTGCTTGTGCGCAGCTTTCATAATACAATACGTACATTTAATTAAAAAAAATTTTTTATATAATTCTGCAATTTTGCGCCACGTCCAGCAGATGGTGCCCCAGGTGGCTGCCTGTGTCGCCTGTCGGCAAAGCCGGCCCTGCTTGGGAGAAACCAGGCTCAGTTGGGGGGCAAGTTCTCCTCTGACCAGACGTAACCAGAAGCTCAATTCCCGTCTGCAGCAAAGTCAGATTGAGGAACAGAGTTGCGTGACAGACACAGTGACGCTCATATGTGTTTGCAGTACACAAACCACGGATGGTTAAGACAGCTGACTCCACTGTGTGACCCTATCAAATCAATGGATTTCCAGCACAAAAAATTAATTAAATTCATTAAAAAAAAAAGGATATCCTTGTACACCTATGATCAGCTGTTTCTCCATTTTGGCTTAGCTTTCAATTTTGTTACAAGAAAGGCTGTGCATGACCAGCAGTGCACTTGCTGCGTTCTGAAAAGTTTAAATGTTTCTAATTAAATTTTCTACCTGTTAGATTGTGTATAATTTACGTCTACACCTAGATAGCCTTAAACTTACCCTTTACAATAATTAATAAGAGAGATGTCATGACAAACGTTTATCGGTCATTTGAACATGACTGAATCCATTCAATGCGCTTATTTTCATTACGCAGAACTCTTTAAGTGAGTCTTTTTGTGAACGTCACTAAACAAATGTGTGTGTGCCACGCAAACCAGCAAAAGCAAAAGATAAATATGCAAATATGTAGGCCAAATAGAAAATGTATCTGTATGTAAGTTGATTAAATTAAATTAAAATTAAATTTAAAATTTAAATTTATGCATTTAGCAGACGCTTTTATCCAAAGCAACTTACAGTGCATTCAGGCTATCAACTTTTACATATCATGTGATTATTTTATGTATCATGTGATTATTGGCCTACTCTTGAAAGAGAACTGGTTTGGTTTTTGAGAGACTGAGACGCGCAGCGCGGCTGTTTGATTGGTGAGCGCGCTGTGCTGTGCTTATTCCATTTGTATCATATCGGTAGACCAAGGTTTAAATCATTGCCTTTTAACTAATTTTATATACAAATAATAGAACTTGTATGATGTATTATTATAGGTGATATTACTCTTGCCAAGCTCTGATTTATGTGAGATGGACGGAGAGGCAACAGCAATGTGGTGTCTGATCTTTTCACTCATAAAGTTTACGTTCAGTCACTTCACACTCGTGACTCGTAGAGGTATGTGTATAATATTGCGCTGATCCCCTGGCTCAACTCTTTAAACCTTGGATTGTTTTGGTTATTTTCAATGAGTTTGTGTATATGCTCTGCTCTAGCAGTTTTTAGAGCCTGTTTATAGCTGGACATACTGCTTTTCCATGCAATTCTAAAAACTTCCAAGTTAGTTTTTCTCCATTTGCTTTCAAGACTACGAGTTTCTTTCTTGAGAGAGTGAGTATTACTGTTATACCATGGCACAGTATGTTTTTCTCTAACCTTTTTCAATTTGATTGGGGCAACAGCTTCTAATGTATTAGAGAAAATAGCTCCCATGTTGTCAGTCATTTCGTCTAATTCATGTGTATTTTTGGGTACAAATAGCAGTTGAGATAGATCAGGCAGGTTATTTGCGAATCTTTCTTTGGTGACTGGAACAATAGTTCTGTCCAGACGGTAACGCTGAGACATATAGTTAATATCAGTTATACGCAGCATGCACGATACAAGGAAATGGTCTGTAATATCATCACTTTGAGGTACAATATCTATAGCAGTAAGATCGATTCCATGAGATATAATTAAATCTAGTGTATGATTAAAACGATGAGTGGGCCCGGTGACATTTTGCTCGAATCCAAAAGAGTTTATTAGGTCAGCAAACGCAAGTCCTAATGTATCATTTGTTTTCAACGTGAATCAACGTGAATATTAAAATCTCCCATGATTAGCGCCTTATCAACTGTAACTAGAAGGTCTGAGAAGAAATCTGCAAATTCTTTTAGGAATTCTGTATACGGCCCTGGTGGTCTATACACAGTAGCCAGAGCAAGAGATACATTAGATTTCTTTTGCATGTCTGACAGTGTAACATTTAGCAGAAGTATTTCAAAAGAGTTAAACCTGTATCATGTTTTCTGGGTAACATTGAGAATATCACTATATATTGTTGCAACACCCCCGCCACGACCAGTCTGACGGGGCTCATGTTTATAACAGTAGTTTGGTGGAGTAGACTCATTTAGACCTAAATAATCATTTGGTTTTAGCCAGGTTTCAGTCAAGCAGAGTACATCAAAACTATTATCTGTGATCATTTCATTTACAATAACTGCTTTGGGTGTGAGTGATCTAATATTTATGAGCCCAAACTTTAAAAATTGTTTTTGTTCATTTACATTTTTCTGGTTTAATTACGATAAGATTTCTTCTAGATCCTACATTGGTAACACTTTAGATTTGTTTCTTACTTACTACATAACTTATAAGGAATTATTGAAGAACTAACAGGTGATTATTCATTAACACTTAACTCACTACTGTTAACTACTAAGGAAGATGTGTTAATTAATCAGTATGGAATATAATTTTATGATTATGTTAAGCAACAGTTAACTAATCAATAACTAATGTATTCTGTCATACCTCCTGAAGAACTACTATTGATTATCTACTAGTTAGGGTTCAAGAAAAATAACTATGAAGTAACTACTAATGAACAGTTTTACACAATTACATTGAATTGTGACCCTTTCATATAAATGCTATTAGCAATAATAGTAGTAGTATTAAAATGCAATATTAATAAATGCAATACACTTTATAGAGGTTTTGCCTATGTAGCAAATTGTTTTGTGAGTGTGTTTTGTAAGAAATCACCATCCAGTAGGAACCCCACCATGACTCCAGTGCCTTGCGATAACTTACCTTAGTTTTTATATTTTATATACAGTACTGTATGTGAGCCTCCTCAGCATATACCACATTATATATATATATATACCAGGAAAAGTGAAAATACAGGTACCCAATTTGCAATTAATAAAGAATTATAAAATAATTATGCAGGACTTATTTTGAACCTGAAACATTAGGCCGATTCTAAAGTGAAAATATTGGGAACCCATTAGTAATTAATAAAGAATTATCAGATAATTCCTGAAGAATTACTTAGAATCTGAAACCGTATTCTAAAGTGAAAACATAGGGAACCCATTAGTAATTAATACTTAATGATCAAATAATTCTGAAAGACTTATTTTGAACCTGAAACATTTTGCAATATTTTGCTCTGCGATTTTCTCCTATCCAATGAGTGGCATTAAAACCATAGATACACAAAAGCACAGTGTAAAATTACAAATCACATCTGTTTTATTTGTTTGCTGTACTCCATATCTTTAGAATCCAGATGTTTGCAAGGAACATATCCAAATTCAGCCCTTTATCAATCGATCTTCATCTTCATTCTCAGTAACAGCGACCGTCACACAGTCAAAGCCCGCGCTCGTTATGATATGATTTGAATGTGAAAATAGCGCCAGTGCGCCACCCTCGAGAAACGTTACGACACGGTTTACGGCACTGATATCGAACTCTCATTGGTTCTCACCTAATTCGTCACAGATTGCGACATGCCGTGTTTCAGTTGATAGACATTTGAAATCAGTACTATGCCAGTGCGCCTTCACGGAGAGAAGACAGATTCATAATTTCACGGATTAATAAATTACATTATGCTCTGTACCTTATAAAAACTATTACCTCCAGAGAGGACTGCGACTGGAACTCATTATCATTTGAACTACTTTTGGTACCACTTTTGATCTTTTCGCAAAAAAATAAATGATTAATGTTATGTTTGTTTGTCTGTTATTTGTTTATTTATAACAGTAACGTTATGTAGTTTTAAGAAATGGTTATTGGTAGGTTTAGGAGTAGGTGTAGAATTAAAGTTAGTGGCTCAAAATAACGTTTTAATGTTATATTTTTACTAAAATTGTGTTTTATTATGTTTTATTCTTTTAACATTCTGTATAAATTGGGTAGGTTTAGGTTCGGGTGGGGTTACGCATTTTTCTATGGATAACTGACTGGTCAGAGAACACGTTCTATCTGTACGTATTTTAGGTTGTTTTTATGGAACCTGTAATTACGTCCAGATAATACCTAAACAACACTGTAAATTCGTAAAGGCACATACGTATTGGACGGTTTTAATTTACGTCTAAATATGTACGTTTTGATTGTGAGATCAGGCTGAATTAGATAATTCCTCAAGAATTACTTCGAATCTGAAACAGTATTCTAAAGTGAAAACATAGGGAACCGATTAGTAATTAATAAAGAATTATCGAATAATTCCTGAAGAATTAATTAGAATCTGAAACAGTATTCTAAAGTGAAAACATAGGGAACCCATTAGTAATTAATAATTAATTATCAAATAATTCCTGAAGAATTACTTAGAATCTGAAACAGTATTCTAAAGTGAAAACATAGGGAACCCATTAGTAATTAATAAAGAATTATCAGATAATTTTGCAGGACTTACAGAATTCTAAAGTGAACCTAGTAAATAATAAACTACATCATTTTGACTAAGAACAACCTATAAAAGTAATCATAAACTTTGTAAAATACTCTCATCTGTTTATTTCAGATGAGAACATTTCTTAATACAGCATATTTTATTCCATTTTAACATGTATACTGCCCACTAATTTAACAAACATTTCATAATCAAAAGTTAAACATTTAGAAGCAAACAAAATCCATATTTAATTTCCATTATAGGCTAATAATTGGGCTGTAACAAAGTTGCTACTGTAGTAGTACTTTGTACTTGTCCTTTTACTCAAGTAATTTTGAAAATTAACAAGCCTACTTATAATTTTACTGGATTAATATTTTATTGGGGTATCTGTACTTGTACTCAAGTACTTGATTTGTGGGACACAGCCTGGTTATTATAGTGTTTTTTTTTTTTTTTTGCGTATAACTGTTCAGAAGTAGTTATTTCATAGTTATTTTTCTTGAACCTTAACTAGTAGATAATTAATAGTAGTTCAGGATTCAGGAGGTATCACAGAATATATTACTGATTAGCTAACTGTTACTTAACACAATCATAAAATTATATTACATACTGATTAGTTAACACATCTTTCTTAGTAGTTAACAGTAGTGAGTTAAGTGTTAATGAATAATCACCTGTTAGTTCTTCAATAATTCCTAATTAGTTATGTAGTAAGTAAGAAACCCCTACATTATATTTATATTTTGACCTCACTATTCGGGGAACAGACACAGTCTTAATAGTTTTTACAGCGCAAGTACTTTTATCATTTAAGCGGGTGGAACAAAACTCATCATAATGGTTATTTGAGAATTGTCTTACTAGTCACATGGAGCGCAGTGTCCTGGAGATGTTGTCAGAGAGAAGCTCCGCTCCGACTCGACTGGGGTGTAATCCATCAGCGCAAAACAGCCAAGGACGCTCCCAGAAAAGATTTCAGTTATTAACAAATAGCAGTTTCTGTTCTTTACACCATGACAACAACCATTCATTTAAAGAAAAGGTCTACTGAACCTTTCGTGTCCTCGTCGATACGTGGGCAGTGGTCTGACACGATGATCGTCGCTGCGGGTGTCGTGCTGCGAACCGTCTCGATCAGGCTCCTGAAGTCCCTCTTCAGCGTCTCCGTCTGCCGCAGCATGGTGTCGTTAACCCCGGCGTGAAGCACGACCGCTCTGGGGCTCTAGTCGTCCTTCAGGATCGCGGGTATCTGCACAGAAACATCGAGAACACGAGCACCAGGCAAACAATGAGTGTGCACTTTACCTTCGGCTAACGTAGCACGGATGTGTCGGACGATGGAGTCTCTGATGATCACAGCGTCGCGTCTTGTCTCACGGAGGGCAGCGAAGCGGTTCCAGATTGAGATCTCGAAGGCAGGAGGGGGAGAAGTCGTCGCCAGGGGCCCGGCTCGCGTCTTCCTCTGTGGATGCACTCAGGGTCCATGGTGTCCCGGCGTCGAATTGAAGGACATCTGGGAAGATCGCGTCCTGGGTGCATCGGGCCTGTGCAGAGAAACACACGGAGTAGACGTGGTTGGACTGTTAACAGCACGCTGTATACTTACCCCGGACTTGTGAGCGTCAGCCCGGGATAATTCCAGCGCAGCTCTCCGCTCTCTCAGCTGGGTCTGCCTCACCTCGAGGTCATGAATCTGCTTCCCCACGGCCTCAAGCTTGAGCTGCACAGAATGCAGCTCGAGTGTGTCCCCACCTGCAATCAAAGGTAGACATTCATCCGCCATTAAAGCAAGTGGCAGTGAGTACAGCAGTTGTAATGTGTGTAAATAGAGTATTGGCAATGTAAGCGCAGTTAGCTGAAACCACGCTGCTGATGCTAACGGGCTATAAGCTAATAACAGACCCGGGAGATCAAAATAAAACTAGTGATAGCGAGGCGCTCTGATTGTTTTTGTTGTAGAATACAATGGAGGATATATTCACACTTTATATAAAAGGAAACGATGGTGTATAACATTTATTTTTAAGTTAAAAATAGTCTATAAAAAGAATATAGTGACGGAGCTCAAATGCAGTACAGACGCCAACAACAAACCTATAAAATATAAATAAAGAACATAAAAATAATTTGACCCTATGGCTCCAAAATCGGTCCTAATGTGTCCTGCAGAGTTTAGTTCCAACCTTAATTATACGCACTTGAACCAGCCATTCAAGCTCTTAGACACACTAGAAACTTCCAGATAGGTGTGTTAAGGCCGGTTGGAGCTACGCTCTGCAGAGCATTGGCCCTCCAGGATCTAATTTGGAGACCCCTGTCCTACAGAGTTGTTACTTTGCATATGCTTTTTGATCATTACAAATAATAATGTAAAATTATTTTCTTAAATAGGGAGATAGGCATCACATAAATTATTAGTAGTAGGTTTTTTTTTTTTTAAGAGAATCCTTTTTTTCTCTCATTTGGACTCGGTCTTGACTTAGATTCAAAACTTTTTGACTTGGACTCAAACCTCTTTGGACTCGGTCTTGACTCTGTCTTGACTAGTCCTGGTCTTGGATTTGACTTGGACTCGACAAAGCTGGACTTGACTACAGCTCTACATAAAACTCTGCATTTAAATACTCCATTTCAAATACTTAAACTAATAACAAAACATACTTACAGTTGCTGATTCAGGAGCACCAGAGTGTCGTAGCAAAGTCAGAATTACCTCCTCTCCTAGGTTCACGAAACAGTTATCCATAAAATGTGTTTTCTTCCTAAATGCATCTACTTTTCAGAAGGACAAAAAGTGCTTTTGCTTTCACATAGTCAAAGTCACCTTTATTTATACAGCACTTTAATGCAAAATTACAGTTAAAGGCAGTTCATCATTGAATTCAGTGATGTCATCATCTCAGTTCAGTTTAATACTATCTGTACAATCATTTGCAATCAAGTCAGTGAAATCACTGTAAATGAAGTTTTCCCAACTAAGCAAGCCAGAGGCAACAGCGGCAAGGAATCAAAACTCCATCGGTGACAGACAACCACCAGGACAGGGAATCTGTATCTGGGGCTCCATTTGTCCTGAGACATGCCTCCAGTTTCTTAAGCCCCTTTCACACTGCACGTCGGACCCGCAATATTCCCATAACATTGCCTGGTCGCCTTCTGTGTGAAAGCAACCACGTCCCGGAATTGATTACTGAATCGAACCCGGGTCGGGGACCTAGTAACATTGCGGTAATCGATCCGGAACGAGTGCTGTGTGAACAAAAGCCAGATCTAATTCCGTATCGAAGTGATGACGCGCGTTATCGCGCGACTCTTTTACCGGCTGTTTTGAAGGAAGATCAACATTCGCGACGAAAACATATGTGCAAACTGTAATGAAGCAGAGATCAGCTAGTTCCTCACTTTCTGCGCTGACGCCGAGATCGTTTGCTTGCTTCAGTTAAAGTATAACGTGCCAAGCGTTGTCGACTCGTACATTACACGTCACGCGCTGATGTCACGTGTCGTTACGGGATCTTCAAGGGTTGTGTGTGAAAGCACGCACATATACCGGGTCATCACTGGCAGTGTGAAAGTGCCAAATCTAGCGACCAGAGAACAATTACAGGAACACTTTACCCCTGTATTTGCCGGAATGGCAGTGTGAAAGGGGCTTTAGTAACTGCCTGTAAATGTGTGTGTCTAATAGGGGTGTAATGGTACGCAAAAATCGCGGTTCGGTACATACCTCGGTTTTACAGTCACGGTTCGGTTCATTTTCGGTACAGTAAGGGAAAGAAATGCAAACATTAAACTGCAGGTTGTATATTACTATACTTTTAAAAAAAATACTTTTTAATAAAATATACATAAAATAAAAAAGAATAAAAAATAAAATACTGCTGCAAAGTTCTCCACTAAATAAAATACTCTCAGTCTCAAACCAATATCATATAATAAAACATAATTAAAAATATAAATAAATAATTATGATTACATTGCAGCACTATCAATCCCAGCTTGTAGGCCTTCTTCACCAGAACCGTGCCGTGCCTGCTGCTGTAGGTGACAGACCAGGCTCTTTTCTTCATGACAATATCTATACTTCATATTGAGCATAAATATAAAGCCTACTGATAAAGGACACCGTCAACAGTATTGACGGCAAAATAAACTGTTTGACAGGTGCAATATTTGAAAATCAATAATTACTACATTTTTTTTTATTTATTATATTTATATCTGAATTTATGTTAACCTATAGCTAGACTTTCAAACATCAAAGTGTCATGAATTAATATGTATTTGTGTACAAAATAACATATAAATATATTTTTTCCTATTCTATTTTGCCTGGAAATGCTTCCAACAGGCTTGCGTGTCGCGTGAAACATAGGTGTCGGTCCTATTTCTAGCATGCTCGCGTTTTCCGCGCGGATGCGGACGCAGGCAGTCTGCAAGCTGTAACCTGTTAAGATAGGATACAAATTAAAAACGGACACGCCACGCAGCTGAGACGTTTGCGCCACGCATCCAGTGTGTTGCCGGCCTTTAGAATCAGCTGCAGTGATTTGCACTGAACGCGGAGACTTCCGCCACTTAATATGTTCGTTTGGAAACATGAAAATGTACTTATTTTCCGCACATAAAATATTGCACTCCGTCATTTGGTACACACGTGCACCGTACCGAAAGCCCTGTACCGAAATGGTCCAGTACGAATACACGTACTGTTACACCCCTAGTGTCTAAAGATAAGACTGGTGTAGCTGAAGCAATTAGTCAGCAGAGAAGGCAGTAGTGAATAAGTGTTTGCTTAATACTTTTTTTATCTGTTGTTTTTTGTTGCAACATAAGCTAACTGGAAATACATGCCTCTACAGTTGTGGTTTTCCAGTTTTTTAATAGCGACCCTATTTTTTCTTTTTAAATTGACGCAACTTATACACTGGCATTCAAATGTTTGGAAACCCCTTGCAGAATTTGTGAAAATGTGAACAATTTTAGAGAGATCATACAAAATTAATGTTATTATATTTATTTAGTACTGTCCTGAGTAAGATATGTAACATAAAACATGTTTACATTTAGTCCACAAGACAAAACTTGGTTGAAATTATTAAAATAACCCCATTCAAAAGTTTGGGAACCCTTAGGCCCAATCCCAATTCCATTTTATACCCCTTCCCCTTCCCCTCCGCCTACCCCTTCCCCCTGTCCCTTGAAACTACTATGCCATCACATGTCATCATGTGTTGTCTAGCTCCTACAATACACACATATACTGGTGTGCAGTTGTACATTAGAGCCTTTAATTACCATTCTGTATTAATGCGCTGCTTACTGACACACACACACAGCTGCCCCACGACTTTTAGTAAATCAGTTTAAATGCTGAATCGCTACATTGTATTTTCCATCACAGAGAGGATGAAATAGCTCTTTTTAAGTAAACTCACTCTAAAAAAAAAAAGAAAAAAAGAGAAATGCACATCAATCTCTCTCTCTTTCTCTCTATCTCTCTCTCTCTCTCTCTCAATATTTGACAAAAGGGTTTAGTGATTTCTAAATATTGGGAGGACTTGCCCTCCTTAATGTCTACGATGGTTATCACCCTGACCAGGCAAGAAAATATGTTGTGGCACTATCATGTAGTCTATAATGATATGACGTTAGCAAATAATAGAGATTTTTTGCTAACATTTCTTTGAGTAACATGATTGTTAATATGAACTCACAATTGAATGTAACATAAAACAAATGATTAGTTTTCATAAAAATCTTTATTAATGCCCATGACTGTTTTCAATGACTGAGTCTCTTGCTTGTTCTGAACAGTTAAACTGAGCTCAGTTTTTCAGAAAAATCTTTAAGGTCCTGCAGATTCTTCCGTCTTCCAGCATCTGTTCCATATTTGAACCCTTTCCAGCAGTGACTGTATGATTTTGAGATACATATTTCACACTGAGGACAACTGAGGGACTCAAACACAACTATTAAAAAGGTTCAAACATTCACTGATGCTCCAGAAGGAAACACAATGCATTAAGAGCTGGGGAGTGGACTTATCATTACAAGCAAAGTGTGTTAGGTATAAACAGTGTTTTTCATATAATTTGCAAAAACAATAAAGTTTAAATGTATATGTTTATTGGAATGGTCATTAAACATTTTATTCATTTTTTGTAAAGATTGTTTAATATTAGTGCAAATAATTGCTAAAAAATAGTTTTACAGTAAAAAAACTTTAAAAGCGAAGGCAAAAGCAAAAAAATAATCAGTTACATCTTTAGACACGCACAATTGCTGACAAAACTGATAGCTCTAATTTTCAACCAAATAAACTTCCTCTTTTTCCTCACGACATACTGTACACTCTTAAAATAAAGTTGTTTACTGGCACCAATGGTTCTATGAAGAACTTTAAAAATCCATTGAACCTTTCAAATGAAGAAAAGCTCTTTTATAGTCAAAAAATTATTTTCTGAGATTTTAAAAATTTAATCAAAATGGTTCTTTGCAAGTGTTTTTGTTTGTTCCCTGCATTTCGAAGATGCTTGTTTTACAAACAAGGCCCAGTTTGACGACGGATTTGCGTATCGTTTATTTCTTAAGGATGATGCAATCCCAACGAAAAAGGGTTACAATCGTGTGTTGGAACCGCAGGCGGTGAGTAAAACTGCTTAAAATATCTCTGCCTCCTTGTTAGTGCGTCCCCTCCCATGCCGGAGACCCAGGTTCGAGCCCCGCTCAGAGCGAGTCGTTGCTGCTGCTGCTGCTTTCGTTCAGTTTCAGCCTCGGGATCTGATTCTGGATCATAAATATACGCTGAATCTGACTGTTAGCCATGGTTTGTTTTGGATGATGGTTTTTCGCTCAAGGTAATGTCACAGCTTCCAAACGCTCTCAACGCAAAAGCCTACTGGCGCTCGTGATTCTTTAGCTCCGCCCACACGTCACGCCTCCAGCCGGTCGTGTTTTTCCGGGAAAAATCGGTACAGACTATCTTTCTCTTATGAATATAATAAAACTAAAGACTTTTTGGAGTTATGAAGGATGCAGTACTACTCTATAGGTACTCAAGATTAACAGGATATTGAGTGAAAACGAGCATTTCACATCCCCCCCCCCCCTTTAAGATTACAAACAACGCCTGGTTTACATTTTGGAATTTTAGTATTTCGACAGGCAGCAACTAGTGATCACTTAAATCATCACAGAAGACACCCAGAGAAGAGAACTTATGAGGCACATTTGTTAAAATCAAATCAATCAAAGTAGACTTTTCTGGATTCTTAAGATTAGGTCTGGTGGGTAGATGGACTAACTGGGTAAGATTAATAGAGTCACAAAACCTTTTAAATTCATCAGAATTTGAATTTAGCCAGTCCCAGTTCAAATCACCTGCCATAAGTAGTTCGGTGTAACTCAATTTAGCCAAAAGATCCTTTATTGAATATAGTGCCGCTTTTGAAGCTGAAGGAGGCCTGTAACACCCAACAACAGCAATAGAAAGGGACTTTGCTATTTCTACATTCAAGGCCAAAAATTCCATTTGTTTGCAAATTGATTGGGACAAAACAATAGAGGTATTAAATCTTGATTTGACGTAAATAGCTACACCACCAGCCTTTTTTGGTCTATCAGTACGATAAACATTGTACCCAAATATGTTAATGTCTTCATTATTAATAGATTTGCTTAACCAAGTTTCAGAAATTATAACAACATCTGCACCGGTTGATTTAACCCAAATGCTAACCATGTCCATCTTTGGTAGTGAACTACGCACATTAAGATGAACATATTTGAGACCAGACAAAGATTTAAAAGTCTGTGGGCACTGCAGCTCAGGGCCAGGGTTTGGTTGCACATTTCCAGACAAAAGTAGAAGAAAGACGATCAACAATCTTTGTTTCACATTTGATTTTGACTCAATTCTTTGATACGTAGAAGCCAGGCAAATTCCTTCATTTAGTGAACAAGTGAGATACAAAGCAAAAATGCATTGAAGTTTAGGTAGGTCTCTGGGCAGAGCTTGCAAAAAGTTTATGTCACGATCCAATTGAATCGGTAGTTGCTCTGGTTTTATAAAAGGTATAGAGCAAGAAGCCTCTGTAACAAACATATTTCAAATTGAGGTGACTGTCTGAAGCTCTCCCCCAATGTGTCCAGGAACAGTTGCTCGCTCCAAGATACCAAATGCCCAATAGGCATATAAGAATAGTAAATAAGGCCATTATCCTAAACTTTTAGCACTAAGAAAAGTGAATAGCACAGACCTCAGTTTGGGATGCGCAGATACTCCAGGACAGTTAGCTGCAGAAGACTGTAGCAGGCTCAGGTCCAGGACGGTTAGCTGCAAGAGGCTGAAGCAGGCTAAGGCTCAGGCCTGTTAGCCCTAGGGGATGTAATCTTCCAATTTCAGGAACATCCACAATCCACATATGTTTGTCAAATAATGCATGAAATACTGACTGCCGTGTTCAAAAAGATAATAAAATGTTATAAAATCCTTTAAAAACATAAAAATAGAGACAAACTCCTAACAAACAAACAAAGGACATGCTGCCATCTTGGATTGTGGGCGTGGCCTATGATTGTGTAAATTATCTGCACTTTTTGAGGTGTTAATAGACGGTTATGGTTACGGTTACACTCATGTTAATTTGTTATCATGTTTTTCGTGGTTAAACTGAATGTATGTTAGTCTCCTAAAGGAAACGGCAGTGTGTAGTAAAGACTAGCATAATTATTTTGAGGCTGTTGAAGTGGTAACTGTTGAAAGTATGTTTTACATGTAATATTTAGTGAAGTGACATTCAGCCAAGTATATATTTAACCCATCCGAAATGCACACACACACAGAGCAGTGAACACACACACAATGTGAGCACACACCCAGAGCAGTGGGCAGCCATTTATGCTGCGGCGCCCGGGGAGCAGCTGGGGGTTCGATGCCTTGCTCAAGGACACCTAAGTCGTGGTATTGAAGGTGGAGAGAGAACTGTACATGCACTCCCCCCACCCACCCACAATTCCGTCCGGCCCGAGACTATAACCCACAACCCTTCGATTGGGAGTCCAACCCTCTAACCATTAGGCCACGACTTCCCCCCTCGTCGAGCTCGTGTCTTCACGAAAGGCACAGAAGCTGTTTGTGTGAGGAGTCACAGACTGTGAGGAGGAGCTTCTTCAGAAGAGAGGGACAGACGGGTTTAAGGAGAGTAAACTTCAGAATAACATCAAGTTATCTTTATTTTTACTAAGACTAAAATAATGTTTGGTTTTGTAGATGTTGAAATCCAGAGACAAGATAACTTCATTCTTTTGAGACTGATATTATTTGAGTTATTTTTTAGAAAAATGTTTCCGTTGTGTCCTGCCTGTTTACTTCACATTTTGATGCAGTAACAGTGTTATTATATGTTCATATTTTAACTATTGATGTCCCTTTTTTCTTTGCAGAACTCAAACTAACTTTGAGTTACACAGACGTCTGCTTGTGTGAGGAAGTGGTGGTTTCCTCAGCTTCTTTAGAAGAGAGGTAAAGATAGTTTAAGGCAAGTAAACTTCATAATTTCATGTTATAAATTCTTTTTTTTTTTCACTAAGAGTAAAATAATGTTTGTTTTTTGTTTCTGTAGATGTTAAAAGCCAGAGACATGGGAGAGCATCATTCTTTTGAGATTTTATGTAAGTTATTTTTAGAAAATAAATGTTTCTGTTGTCTCCTGCCGGTTTACTTCAACTTTCATGCAACAACATTGTGGTTACGTGCTCATTTCATTTAAAACCATTGATGTCTGTGTTGATTGCAGAACATCATTCTTCGTCTTCCCTCTTAAAGGAAAAGTTCACAAAAAAAAAAAAAAAAAAAAATGATTTAATTGCCCTCATGTCATTCCAAACCTATAAGACTCTTATAAGAGTTTACACTCTGTCATTCATACACATGCTCACATTCACACATGCGTCTGTTAAATGTTATAATATCAATGTTAATGTTGTGGTTTACTTGTGTACTGTCATGCCAGAATAGTTGGTAAAGAACTGTATAGTAGTGTTTTCCTATATTTTTATAGTAGTGATGCGCGGGTCGGCTTTTTTTCCAACCCGCGGGTCCCACTTTTCCGAAATTATTTGGCCCGCCGCAGCTCGCCCCGCAAATAAAGTACAATTTCTTTACCTGCTCCGCCTCGCGCATCGGGGACATCACATAAGTTACGTTGCTGCTTAGACATTCATATTGTAACCTTATCAAAGTACCTAATAAAATGTGAAAATATTCCAAATATTTAATATAGGCTATAGGGAATTGTACTAGTGATAGTTTGTTCGTGAACGAATATTTTAGGTGAACGAATCGTTCTTGTAATCCACTGACTCATATTTCTCATTCCCTGAAGTTCCTCCCTCCACAGCAGTGCGCGAGTTTAGCGTTATTAGCAGCACATGCGCAGCTCGTGAACAGCTCTGTGAACTGTTTCATCCTGTCAAAGAGTTACTCAAGATGTGACGGAGCATGTGATTTGTTGAATGTAGTGAACAAATATGATATTCCCGTTTGTGAACGAGTTGAATGAACTGATATATAGCTTGTTCGTGAATGAAACGTATGAGAATATACCGGGTCAGTGAGCCAAGCATGTAAATCTCGATCAGCAATCAGCAGATACAAAGCACAGTTATAGGTGCACATACGCTTGTTTTAATATTTAGCATACAGAACATAACTCCATGTTTAATCCACGATTTATTAATGTGAATATATTATATATGAACAGTCTGACCAAACAATTAAAATGTTTAATTATGCAAGAATACCTTGCGCTTTGTTCATCTGAACAACTTACTTAGACTATTTATTTGATGCAAACATGCACACACTTTAATAAAGCCAAATCAGTTTTTGTCACAAGTAAATACATTTGTCTACCTACGCCATAACACATAAGACACTCTTTTTTGCCAGTTGCTGTGGCGTATTTGTGTATAATATGAAAAAATGGTCACTGAACAAATCAAATCATTCCAGTACCATAAATTGATTTTTTAAATTGTTGTTTTTAGTGACCCGCCCCAACCCGCAATAAAGTGCCAATTTCTTAACCTGCCCCAACCCGACCCGGGTTATGAGAGGACCCGCGCATCACTATATTTTTTTAATTTTAATTTTACTCCACTCCTTTTTAATAGTTAAATTAAAGTTTCTTAATCATAAAGCAAGTCTTCTATCTGCGTTTTCTGCATTGCGGAAAACATAGGGCCCTACATTTATCCCAGCACAATGTAAACTCTCACACTTTAACTGCTTCTATTCTTGAATCAGTAAGTCACTAAAAGACTTTGTGATTATCTAATCAAAATAAAAGAGCAGCGCTTGAGTCATAGGAGAACTCCCCGGTATCACACACACTCCGGACGCGTCGTGTTCAACTCGAGCCGCGGTCTAAAATGGTTTATTTATTCACCAAATGGACACAAGTTTATTTCAAGAATGAACAATGAGGCAAAGAGAAATTTGAAATTCAGTGTTTAAAAAACGATAAATCGGTCGACCTCATATTTGAACCCTTTGGAATTAATTGGTTTTCTGCATTAATTGGTAATGTGATTTATATATTTCCTATTATGCTAACACAAAAGGATAGTCCCCCCCCCCCCCCATCTAAGAAACACAAATGAAGATATATGTAATGAAATCTGAGAAGTTTCTGTCCCTTCATTGACAGCCTACTCAACTACCACTTTCAAGGCATCCAGAAAATGCTCACTTTGGCTCCATAAAAAAAAAAAAAAAAGACCTAAAGCACCATCAATGTAGAATTTAATTAGTGAAGCTTGAATACAGCCATCCCTCTTCCTCTGCTTTTGTCGTTGTTCTCTTGTGAATGCGCATTGGAGATCGATGTGGAAGTGGAAAAAATTTCTGTCACTTGAAAGTTGAAAGGTAGTTGAGTAGACTGTCAATGGAAGAACAGAAACCCCTCAGATTTCATTACGAATATTTTCATTTGTCTTCCGAAAAAACAAAAACAAAGGTCTTATGGGATTGAAACCACGTGAGAGTGAGGAATTTTAACAAAAATATTTTCATTTTTGGATGAAGTCTGTCTTTTAAGATCAAAATTTATCATTATAATTATTTATGTCTTTATTGAACATCCCATTACTAAGAGTAAAAACATTCACTGATTATCAAAAAGGAAACACAGTGTATTAAAAGAAAGGGAGAGTGAACTAATTGAAAATTATGATTACATTTTACTTTTGTCTTCTGTGAAATATGTAAATATGAAACTTCTGAACTCATGAAAATTACAAAACTTAAAAAGTTGTGGACTATCCAGGCATCAACAACAAGATTAGCTCATTTACATGTTTAATGGGATGTTCAATAAAGACATGAAAGCTGTATCAGCTGTAAGTACCTACTTGCATCCAAATCACAGCTGTTTTAATATAGACTGATATTGTGTGACTACTTGTCACTATGTCATTATGTAACGCAAGAAGAAAAAGATTGATAAAGGCATGTTATGTTGTAAATTACCACTGGGAGACCACAAACATTTTTAATTGCCTGTATTGCTTTAATAGAAATAGACCCCCCCCCCACCACCAATTTTAATACAAATTTTTTTGCTTGACATTGGGGGTGAAAACATTTATAACATAGAGAAGCTATGTGCACTAACTAGCATTTAGCAGTCTAGCATTTAATACTGAGCAGGACTCTATAGCCTAGAAGCCTCAGAAGGACTGGACTTGGACAGCCTTACTAGGAATCAACCTTCCATTTGAGAAGCACCCTATAGACGGTTTCATCGGGCGCACGCGCCTGGACCTAAGTTAACTTCCGGTCTGTGTTATATCAGTCTGGCTGCAGTGCCTTCTACAAACGTAGTTAAAGCCAAGGTGATGAGTAGACTGAAGTTGGGCTCAGGTGGTTGTGCTGCGGGATGTGTTTCCCATACATTTATTTATTTTTGGAGACTCGCCACAATTTTAAAACTGATTGATTTTCAAAAAGGCTTCGTTAAATAAACACGAGTAACGTAACATTACGTAACGTACTGCACGTTTAATAATAATAATAATTCCTTACATTTATGTTTAAATATCAAAACGAGGCACAGGTGTTTTTATATCGCTGTATTTCTGAAGGAAGACTTGCATGTTATATGCCTGATAGCAGCGTATGAGCGTACCAGCTCTGCTTCGTTTACAGCTGTTACTGGGGAAACCTCTATTTCTCGCGCTTTATGTCTGTGCTTTAAAACATCTCCTGCTGGCAAAGAATGAATTTGCATTTTCATTAAGTCCGCCTGATCCACGCAGCAAACATATTTTGTTTGTTATCAAAAAATATCTACTCTAGAGGGACTTGACTGTTGTTATTGATTCTATTTGGAGTCTACCGGAAGTTAAGTTAGGTCCACAAAAGCGCTCACGCGCAGTAACGTTTGTTTATGTTGATGCCGTTGAAACCGTCTATAAAGTATGAATGATTAATTATGCAAATTACTGTAGAATGTAATTTGAGTCAACTCCACGATATATAAAATATTAATGACAGATTTTGTTTAATAATGCTGCATTTTGATATAGTGAAGTATAGTGAGTTGTATGTTTTTAAAATTTTTCTGTTTTTAATAGGTTGGGACCAACATGGTTGAATATTTGAAAGAGGCAGAGCTCACTAAACCCTTCCCCTTTGTCCTTGGTCTTGGGGATGACAGTCAATGCCATCAAGCCTTTGTAGTTGTTGGCAAACAGGCACTGCATCAAAACACACTCCTTGGTGCTGTGGACACGTGCTTTAAACTTTTTTATGTTTTAGACATCCATTTCCCGAAGCAGTGTGCACCAGTGTGGGAGTTTTTGCAGACTGTTGTCTACAAACTCCCAGGAACTGAATCTCCTTCTGTAAGACTGCTCCGTGGATATTTGTCATGTTGAGCAGTACTGGAACCATGACAACTAACCCTTTCTAAAATGTTATGCAAGTTTATATTAAGAGGAAAGTTGTCAGACTAATACATATATCTAAAGCATTTTACTTGTATCACTTTGTTCATGTGCCTCTTTGTTAAACATACTCTCTAAAAAGTTATGAGTTTATATTAAGGGGAAAGTCATCTAACTAATATATATGAAGCATTGTACTTGTGTCTTATACTTGTGTATATAATGTAAATGTTTATATCTAAGCTAATTTAATTTATTGATATTTATTTTTTTTATATTTATAAAATGGAAGTTGTATTTATATTTTATATGCTGTTTTATTGTTCATTGAGCATGAACAAATATCATGCTTTTTTGCTATATGAATTATATATGCTTTTATGTCTTGTATTTGGATGTTCTTTATTAATAAATCTTCACCTTTTGAGTTATTACTGTTGCTTTTAGTGATTCTCTGTGATTTTATTATTATTATTATTATTATTAATAAACCTATTTCAGGTTTGTTTTTAACCAGCAATGTAGTCATTTTAATCAATAATGGAGTTAAATAAAACAACCCAACAAGTTGGGTCAAAGATTTAACCCAACCGGCTGGGTTAAAACAACCCAACGCTGGGTTTGTCCATATTTGACCCAGCGTTGGGTTGCCAAAATAACCCAAGTTGGGTTGTTTTAACCCAGCATTTTTTTAGAGTGTATGAGAGAGGAAAATGTTTGTCCGTTAACGGCTCCAAAGCGGCACTGAGCTCACAAACACTGCCTTACCAAGCATTACATGCGAAATGAAATCGAACATTTTCTAAATACAGTAGTTTTCCTTCTAAAATACAGTGGTAAGAAACATCCGCTCTGGTTTTTGAAACCCTGCAATGTAATTTTAAACCATAAAAAAAAGCAACCCAGCAGGCTGGGTTAAACATAATAAAATAACCAAAATAACCCAGCATTGGGTTCGTCCCTTTTTGACCCTGTGCTGGGTTGCCAAAATAACCCAAATTGGGTTGTTTCCAACCCAGCAGTTTTTAGAGTGTAGCAAATCCAACGGTTTATTAATGTTCAGATCCAAATCTGAGCGATGTTGGAGAAGCTACTTTGAACCGGGCTACATGTAAGTCAGAATTTACAGTAGTGTCAAAGTAGATTTTTATAGAAGTGGCTAATAAAAAAGTAACTAAAATGGTTTTGTTCCATTATACAATTTTGTTTATTTCTATGAAACATTTCAAAAGATTAATCAGATATTTTTAATCAATGACTAACAGCACTTCCAGTTATTTAGTTATAAATTATATCAATATATAAATTATAAAATATTAATATACAATTAATCAATATAAATAGTAAATACACATTACGCACTTCTAATCATCATTCTAATATTCTGATTTGCTGTAAAACTACTGTTGAAAACTTCATATTTTTAAGTTTTTTTTTTTCTTTTTCTCTCAGCATGGATGCATGTTTACATTGATTAAAAAAAAATACAGACAATAATAATCTCATTTAATATTCCATTTGAAACAAATATTCCTCAAGCATTGATAATAATAACCATGTATTATCAATTGTGCATCAATAATAACATTTAAAATCATCAGTAAATCATCATATTAGAATGATTTCTGAAGATCATGTGACACTGAAGACTGGAGGAATGAAGAAAATCACAGAAATAAATTACATTTTACACAATTTCTTTTTCTGTATTCTGATCAAATAAATGAAGCCTCATGACCAGAAGAGACTTGTTTCAAAAACCTTTAAAAAATCTTTATTATTCCAAACTTCTGGATGGTAATTTAGATTTCAAATTAATTAGCAAATGTTTAATGGTTCTTAAGAATGAAACATATTTGCTGAGATGAGACTCTCCAAAACCACTTGTTTTCATTATATAAAGTCTATGTGTGCACACAGCAATAAATCCTCAATGTTTTCTCTCAGGTTACGTGAGGAGTGGGTCCAGAGGCTTCAGTTTCAGAACCAGCACGTGATCGAGAGCATGAGAGAGCAACAAATAAGAAGAGCTCAGAGGGTTCAAGAGATTTTGAGAGTTTAGACGCTTGAGTGATTTTAAACCAAACATACTTCTTTAAAGCAATTTCTAAGAATGCCTGACATTATATATCAGTATGATTCTTTAACTTAAATGAGTTATGATTTATGCTTTTTCTGAGAAAGACAATATTCATAATTTGTCATGGTTTCTCACTTTCTGTTCAACTCTGTTTTACAAAATGTCCCTCTTTAAGACAAACATAATAATTTGCTATTTTGCCATCATATGAGGCATGTCATAAACCCTTTGCATCACATGGGTCAAACACATGTAGATTCTCAGTATTTTAAACTCATATTGTCCTTACCAAGCTCCATTAAAGGAATATGAATATACCGCTCACTATTTATACTACAAAAGTATTACTTCTGCACTGATCCAGAATCAGGTCACTTTTATCGAATTTTACAGAAAGTTTTATAAAGAGAACATTTTCACATTTATTTTATTTGATAATGCATTTGGCATGCAGTTCTTTCAGTCTGTCAGCTGTCATTTATTTGACCAGTTTCTCCAGAATAAAAAAGGAAAAAGAGGAACTTCTTAAGTTTCTTAGCAGTTGCTGGTTTTAGTAATCGCAGGTAAATGTGTGTCACACTGATGTAATGTTCATATACATTTACAGCAAAGTATTTGCTATCTTAAAATCTGTTATATGTCATTTATTTTAACACGTGTCTCCTGTTCACTTTCCTGTCGTGATGAAAAGGAGGAAATTGTTTTGTTGCAGCCTCCAAACGTGTCCTCATTTTCAATAAAACCAAAACATCTAATTACAAATGAATTAAAGGTTCAGTGAACATTACAGTAATGATAAAATTTTAAATTTTGCATTTTATATTTAAAACAATGTTCATACATCATGCACTTTTCTTTTGAGTAATCAACTACAAAACTCCATAACACTTAAGTAGAAAAACACCAAAATGACTAAATCACTGAGATAAGGCAGAGTAAAATAAAACCTGTTTTTGTTATATTCACAATTACAAGCTTTAAATTACATTTTCTTCTTCATGAATTAAGCATAGAATTAATTAATCAAGCATCAGTATTCAATCACTGTGATGTTAAGCTTTGACGATAGTTCACAAATCACCAATCACTGAAAATACATCAACAATACAGAGAGAAACACACAGGAATGATGAATAAGAGTTAGATGACTTGCTGATTTCGAGTTGATGAATTTCAAAAAGAAATAATTAGAACAACATTATTAGAATAGTAATAAAAATAAACCAGAAACCTAAGTATAAATGAGTTGATATCTTCACTACACTGAGTGTGTGTGTTGTGGCTGTGTGGATCGTGATGCTTGTGTTCCCTCCTCAGAGAAAACTCTTTCAAAAACACGTCTTAGAGAAAGTTTAACATTGCTCTTAAAATCCTGTCCCATGAAAACATACAGAATGGGGTTCAGACAGCTGTTGAAATGCGCCAAAGAGAAGGTCAGCCGATGCACTGCCAAAGCCACAGAGTAACTGGATTTCTCTCCGTACATTATTAACAAAACTACTATGTGATACGGCAGCCAGCAAAGAAAAAAGGCCACGATTACAGCAGACATGATACGAAACGCTCGTCCAGAGTGAAAATGACTCCTGCCTAACTTGTTTGCAATGAATCCATAGCATGTTGTGATGCATATGAGAGGAACCAAAAAGCCAAACACAAATCTGATGATGCTAAAACCTCTTTGCAATTCAAAATAGTCATCATACTTGCAGTATGTTTTGTTGTTTACTGTGTAAGTTTTAGTTAACATGAAAGGCACACAAAGAATTGAAGCCAGAATCCAAGCTGTTGCACACGACAGTCGTGCGATGAACAAGCTGCGATGATTCTGAGCCCAAACCGGTGTGATCACCTGAGTAAACCGATCCAGACTAATAAAGCTCAGTGTGAAAACGCTGGCAAACATGGTGAAGAACATAATGAAGGGGAAAATCTTGCACATTATGGATCCGTATGGCCAGGGATTATCAAGAGCACTCTTGATCACATAGAAAAGAGTGGAAAGGCAGCACAAGAGGTCAGCAATCGCTAGATTGAGAAACCCTGCTGTAGTAACAGTCCTCTTCATCTTCAATCCTGCAACATACATGACAAAGGCATTTCCAGGAACACCGAGGATAAAGGTCAGGCAGTAGAAGACCAAAGAAATCTTCTTTATAGAATTCCTCAGCTCATTAAAACATTTCAGACAAAAAACTTCATCCAAGTTATCATTGTTATAATGAGTATATGTCTGGTTCATTCTGCTTGAGTTGCTGCTGTCCATAGTGCTCTGCTTGTCCTGTAAATATCATATATTATCAGTGTCAAACATTTAATCATTCAGTTAGCAGATTCTTTTATACGAAGTGACTTACGAACAATGTTATCTCTAAGCTGTGCAGTCGCGACAGAAGAAATAATGTGTGACAGGCACAATAATAGTTTGGGAAAGCCTTTTGAGAGAATTCTAGTAAATGTGAAATAATTGCAAATGGTTGCGTATGAAAGAGCTCAACACAAGAGCCAATGCAGTGTGGCTTGATTAAGTGCTGGAATTAGTAGATGATGGGCACAGAACGGTAACAAAACTCTTACACATTTACAGACGTAGCAGTGTGCAAACTCTAATATACTTTTGTTTTAAATATTTATAAAAAATATTTGCTTTTTTATAAATTATAAGACTAATAAAAAGTTGATCTCAAAAAGATAATTCTGCTTCATTTTTAAAACATTAGCTATATATTAATTATATTACATTATATTATATTATTATAAAGTATCGTACTGTTCTGTGTCAGGGTTTTTTATTATTATTTTTTATTAGATTTTCTTGGTGATCCAGTACTGTAAAAAAATACTTTCTCAAGTAATCTAAACGAGAGAACTCTAAAAAGATTCAATCAAGTATAAAAAAAAACATTAAAGTTAAAAGTTACAGTTTATTTGTGTGTGCGCTGTACAGATATAAAGGTATAAAAAATGTTTTTGCTCAGGCTGCTGAAATGTCTGACCAATAGAGAAAAGGTTTGCTCAGCAAGAAAAAAAACTAAGAAAATAGAAGGAAAATTGCTTACATGTATGGGAAATAAGCAATTTGACAAAGGCAACTATTCAATATTATTAACCTGCTAACTGTCACCCCGTCCCGTATACGGGACGCCTACGTTGACTATACTATATTACGATCAAATCTAATCTAATCTTGACAAACTATATATCGTTGGAAAGGTCTAAGACTCCCAAATATATATTTTACCAATATTTTTTGTTAAAAATTATGTAGGAAAAGTAATAGATTATTTTATGACAAGAGTGCACCCTCAGAAATCTACATTAAAAAAGGTTTGACCTTTGTTTAAAAAAAAGTCTTCCGCGTTGCCTTTTTCTCTATCACATTTTAGAAATCATCAGAAGTTATATATCACTTGAAAACATAAAATCTCAAAATTCATCCTTTAAAACCCATTTTAAAATCAGACATTGCATTACCATGTAAATGGTTCATCAAAATCATGTTACAAAATGTTTTCAGTCATGAATTATAAAAATTTAAGTTTGTATCATGCACATTCAAGTCTATCTTCAAAAACGTGAATGACAGTTAACAGGTTAAACAATGAAAATTATTTTTAAATAATAAAACATCAACTATGCAGTCACTTGTATGTCAGTGATCATATGTTCATATGGTTTTAAATCAAACTTGAGTTTCACAGATCAAATAATGCCTTACAAACTTGTACTCACCTCACCAGCTGATCTGTACTAACTAGTGATAACTTTCCACTGCTTACTACTTTAAGCAATTGTAAATTAAAAGGACATCAGATACTTTGATCTCCTGAGAAACAACCAACACAATCATACACAGACACCCCACAGAGTATCGGTGCAGGAAACGCCTCTCTCATATATGTTTCAGTTACTTCTCATCCCTTTCTTTCCCCTACTCTGATTGGCCAGCAGACCAAATGCATTGTGATTGGCCGAACACCACAAGCACTCATCAGAAATGTAATGCCCCTTTCCATAATCGAGAGTTTAAAATTTCAGAATACATGTAAAACCGTTAATAACATCCTTAGTTTTAACATCTGTTCAAGCCTAAAAAGTCAGGTCAAGTCACCTTTATTTATATAGCGCTTTAAGCAAAAAGGATTGTGTTAAAGCAACTGAACAACATTAATTAGGACAACAGTGTGTCAATAATGCAAAATGACAGTTAAGGCAGTTCATCATTGAATTCAGTGATGTCAAAAATAGTGTCCGTGCAATAATTTGTAATCAAGTCAACGATATCGCTGTAAATGAAGTGAACCCAACTAAGCAAGCCAGAGGCGACAGCGGCAAGGAACCAAAACTCCATCGGTGACAGAATGGAGAAAAAAACCTTGGGAGAAACCAGGCTCAGTTGGGGAGCCAGTTCTCCTCTGACCAGACGAAACCAGCAGTTAAATTCCAGGCTGCAGCAAAGTTAGATTGAGGAACAGAGTTGCGTGACAGACACAGTGACGCTCATATGTGTTTGCAGTACACAAACCACGGATGGTTAAGACAGCTGACTCCACTGTGTGACCCTATCTATCTCTATATCTCTCACACACACAAACGTGATGTGCAAAGTAGGGCTGTAGTACTCGAGCCCGGACTCAAGATATTTTTCTATCATCTTGGACTTGTCTCGGACTTGGTCATTGGACTCGCCAAATGTTCTTGTTGGTCTCGACCAAGTCCAGGCAAATTTGTTTTTCTCCTTCAAAACAAAACCACATTTGCATGCAGTGTTGAACAGTAACGCGTTATTAGTAAGTTTCCTTCAAGTCAGCAATATTTCTTATTTATTGGCCTTAAGTTTCATGCAGAATAAAAAACAGCAACAGGAGTGCAACATTCTCTAATAATATGCAGAGGGGACGGCTGTCATAAGAAAAACATCACTGCAGGCTTCAACCCGACTGCATTTATGATTTAGGCAATTCAAAAATCTCCAATGTTTAAAATAATGATTCAATCCATTTCAAACAACTGTTCAAAAAAATGAAACTTTTAATTACTTGAAGTTGAGAACAGGCCTTGTGTGTAGGGCTGCGCCGATCAGGATCGGCCGATCGTTAATGCGCACCTCGTCAGTAAAGCCGGTTCTCTAATCAGCGGTAAATTCAATCAGATGCGTGATTTCACATAGAGCAGCTGTTACTACACGGAGCTGGTGTTACCTGACTAGCTGCGCAAATAAACGCTAATAATGAACGTGGATTTGCACAGCTAGTTAACATCGGCTCTGTTTAGTAACAGCTGCTCAAGTCAATCAGCGTTTTCGGGGTCCAGAGAAGAGCGTTTTTTATATGTCCAGCTGTTGAGAAAACGTGCTCCCAGGGACACTCAGGTACTTCATTGCCAGCTGCGCAAGGTGGGGGTATTACTGCCAATCTTCCACCACAAAAGCAGGTCGCTGTCAGCTGGCAATGGTGGCTCCTTTTCATAACTCAGCACCTCCTGTAAGAGGTCGCTTTCGACGTCACTGGGTCTTATATGCACGTAAAATTGCTGGTATTTTCTGTCTAGCTTTTGCAACGCCTATCTGCATTTCGGAATTCTTTATTTTCTTTTTCTGCTTGTTTGTGAGTTTTGTTACATTTATTTCTTAATGGTTTAATTCTTTTTAAAATTAATAGTGTACATATTTGGTTAAAATCGATTCCCTACTTTCATTTTCAAAACTTTTTTTGGTTGTTCCGATCGATTGTGCAATCGATTTCCGAACGAAAATGACAGCCCTAATGTAGATGTAGTCTGAGCACGCGGACGCACTTCCGGAAAAATCGCGTTTTTTAAGCAAAAACCGCCCGGTTTCCGATTGATGCATCGGTTGACCCGCCATCAATCGGAAACCGGACGGTTTCCCATTTAGCACTGGGTAAGCTTAATGTATTGTCTGATTTGGATATTATTTTATATATTTTGGAGAGTAGTTTTTTTGGGGAGGTTATATTAATTAGCTCTGAGATTGGAGGGGGAAGGTCTAGATTAATTGTCTGAGTGTCAATTTTTGATTTAATAGATGAAAAAAGATTAAACAATTCAAACAACCAAAAAACAATTACTCCCAATGCCGTATTTCTGGACCAAGTGGGAAAATGGTGCAAAGTTATTATTAAGGAGGATGTGTTGAAGTTGTGTGATGCCCTTATCTACCTATGTGCGCAAGTTAAGTGGCTTCTTGTTAACTATGAAATCTGGGTTATTCCAAATCGGGGTGTATTTAGATGGTGCAAGGGGTGCCTTTGTGATTTGATGAAATTTCCACCAAGCTGTCAGAGCTGCGGCTATTGTTGGTGTTTTAAAACAGTTATGCTTTTTGATTGTCTGATTATAGAAAGGTAAATCTGAAATGTTAATGTCCTTACAAACTGACTGTTCCACATCTAGCCATGTGCTTTCTGATGGGTTAGGATGAATCCATTTGTATATATTTTGGAGCTGATTGGGCAAAAAGTAGTGGTATAAATGTGGAGCTTCAAGTCCTCCTTGTGTTTTTGGTTTCTGTAGTGTAGATAATTTAATTCTTGGGGTCTTATTTTTCCAGTAGAATTTAGTGATGATTGAATCTAGCGATTTAAACCAGGTGAGGTTGGGTAGTGCTGGAATCATTGTAAATAAATAAGAAGAAACAGTCGAGCAACATAGAAGGACATCAGCTTGTGAGTGTTTTGTCTTGTTTTCTCATCAGACTAGTGTGTGATCATCATTGCTAGGAAAGTTTTTTGGTTTAAATTGTGTGTGTCTTACCATGGTTAATACGTGCTGAAAGTGGCGCTTGGTTTTGCGTTTGCCTATCGCGGGACTGCCTGGTTTCAATCTGCTAAATAGTGAGGCGTGGCCAAAGCCAGTGAAAGTACTTAATTAGCTGTTTGGAAAGCACTAGGTTTCACCGCGGCAGCGGTCGCGGCAACCCTCGTGTGAACCCTCCTCGTGTGAAGACCGATGAGTGTAAAGACAATCGACTCTACCTGCGGTGAGCAAGGACACCGACAGGGCACCTGAGTATTGCTTTTCTCTTTTTTTTCCACTCTTTGTATAGTTTGTTCTCAAATATATCTTACACTTGTAGTCACTATGTGCTTTCAGATCTCTACTATCACTACTAACACTCGGAGAGCACGCTATGTACGTCGCAGGCAGGCCTGTCTGACAAACCTACGCCATGTCCCTCTGAACTCTACTACTATGCTCTCTATTCCAGTTGGTCTCTGGAACTGCCAGTCTGCAGTTAACAAAGCAGACTTCATTTCCTCTATTGCTACCCATTCCGGTCTCAACCTCATGGCACTGACAGAGACTTGGATCAAACCTGAAGATACTGCCACCCCTGCAGCCCTCTCTACTAATTTCACTTGTTCCCACACTCCTCGTACCACTGGGAGGGGTGGAGGTACGGGTCTCCTTATATCCAAAGAATGGAAATTTGACCTTCAGCCATCACCTACAGGTACTGGTTCATTTGAATCACATGCCATTACTGTAACCCACCCTGTTAAAATTCACTTTGTGGTCACTTATCGTCCTCCAGGTCAACTGGGAAACTTCTTGGAGGAGTTGGATGTGCTGCTATCAAACTTTCCTGAAGATGGTACTCCTCTGGTACTGCTTGATGACTTCAACATCCACTTAGATAAACCCCAGGCTGCTGACTTCAAAACTCTGCTCACCTCATTTGATCTTAAGCTAGTGTCCACTACAGCGACTCACAAATCGGGCAACCAACTTGACCTCATCTACACGCGCGGTTGCTCTGTGGACACCTCTTCAGTTGCTCCACTGCACACCTCTGATCACTTCCTCATTACTGCTAACCTAGCACTTACTCCTGAAGTGGCACACACTCCAACGCAGGTCACCTTTCGACGGAACCTACGCTCACTCTCTCCATCTTGCCTATCTGCTTTGGTTTCATCCTCTCTTCCACCATTCTCTCAGTTTTCTGCTCTGGACACAAACAGTGCTACGGACACTCTTTGCTCCACTTTAACATCTTGCTTGGACAACTTTTGCCTACTGTTGTCTAGACCAGCACGGACTGCCCCATCTGCCCCCTGGCTGTCCGAGGTTCTCCGTGAACATCGCTCTAAACTCAGGGCTGCAGAGAGGAAATGGCAGCAATCAAAAAACTCTACGGACCTCAGTGTGTATCAATCTCTCCTCTCTCCCTTCTCTGCAAATGTCTTCACAGCTAAAACATCCTACTACCACAACAAAATTAACAGCTGCTGTGACGCTCGGACACTATTCAAGACTTTCTCTTCTCTTCTTAATCCGCCGCCTCCACCTCCTCCATCGACTCTTACAGCGGACGACTTTGCAGCTTTCTTCACAAATAAGACGAGATCCATCAGTGAACAATTCTCCACACCACAGACTGAGGAAAACTTCACAATGACTGATGCACACTCTTTATCCTCCTTCTCCCCACTCTCAGAGATGGACTTCTCCAAAATTCTCCTGTCCAATCATCCTACTACTTGTCCACTTGAGCCTATCCCCACTCACCTCCTTCAAGCGATCTCTTCTTCAGTCATACCTTCACTTACTCACATTATCAACTCCTCTCTTCAATCTGGAACATTTCCCTTAGCATTCAAGCAGGCTCGGGTAAGCCCACTGCTCAAGAAACCATCTCTAAATCCAGCGCTTCTTGAAAACTACAGACCGGTATCCCTTCTTCCATTCATTGCAAAGACACTTGAGCAGGCTGTGTTCAACCAGCTTTCTATGTTCCTTGGACAGAACAACCTCCTGGACAGCAACCAATCTGGCTTCAAAAGTGGCCACTCAACTGAGACTGCTCTGCTCTCGGTTACTGAAGCCGTGCGACTAGCAAGAGCAGCTTAAAAATCCTCGGTACTCATCTTACTGGACCTGTCTGCTGCTTTTGACACTGTTAATCAACAGATTCTCCTGTCCACCCTCAGAAAGATGGGAATCTCTGGAACTGCTCTCCTGTGGGTTAAGTCCTACCTCTCTGACAGATCCTTCAGTGTGTCTTGGAGGGGTGATGTTTCAAAGTCACACCACCTTGCTACTGGGGTTCCTCAAGGCTCAGTACTTGGACCACTTCTCTTCTCCATCTACATGACATCTTTAGGATCTGTCATTCAGAAGCATGGCTTTTCTTATCACTGCTATGCTGATGACACCCAACTCTACTTCTCATTCCAGCCTGATGACCCGACGGTAGCTGCTCGCATTTCAGCCTGTCTGAGTGACATTTCTAGCTGGATGAATGACCATCACCTTCAGCTTAACCTTACAAAGACTGAACTACTGGTGATTCCAGCTAACCCATTGATTAATCACAACTTCTCTATACAGCTGGGCTCGTCAACCATAACTCCTTCGAGGACAGCCAGAAACCTAGGAGTTGTGATGGATCATCAATTAAGCTTCACTGACCACATTGCTACAACGACCCGGTCCTGCAGGTTTGCCTTATACAGCATTAGGAAGATTAGACCCTTCCTGTCAGAGCAAGCAACCCAACTTCTTGTCCAAGCTCTTGTTCTCTCCAGACTGGACTATTGTAATGCTCTCCTGGCGGGCCTTCCTGCATGTACTGTCAAGCAAATGATCCAGAATGCAGCAGCAAGGGTTATCTTCAATGAGCCAAAAAAAGCTCATGTTACTCCTCTCCTCATCAGGTTACACTGGCTACCAGTAGCTGCTCGCATCAAATTCAAGGTACTGATGCTTGCCTACAAGACGACCACTGGCACGGCACCAACTTACCTAAACTCACTGGTTAAATCCTATGTGCCCTCCAGAAGTTTGCGCTCTGCAAGTGAACAACGCCTTGTGGTGCCATCCCAAAGAAATTTAAAATCACTCTCACGTACCTTTTCCTGGACTGTGCCCAGCTGGTGGAATGACCTCCCAATCTCAATTCATACAGCTGAGTCTTTACTCTTTTTCAAGAAACATCTAAAGACTCATCTTTTTCGCCTGCACTTAACCTACTAACACCAGTACTTTTCCTTTTCTTGTCTTTTTCATTTAATAAAAAAAAATTATATACACCTGGCTATGCGTTCTATACTAGACTGAGACTTGTCATGGCACTTGTATTCTGTTGTTGTTCTCTTGTTGACCTGACTGCTTCTATTGTTCTCATTTGTAAGTCGCTTTGGATAAAAGCGTCTGCTAAATGATTAAATGTAAATGTAAATGTAAATAGTTTAATTTAGGGAGTATAGTCATTTTAATTACTGATATTCTGCCCATAATGGATAGTGGTAAATTCATCCAGCGATGAAGGTCATCATTTATTGTTTTAAGTAATGGAGAGAAGTTAAGTCCAAAAAGCTCAGACAGCCTGGGGGAAACATTAATGCCTAAGTATGTGATATAGTTGGTGCACAAAGGAATAGGTGGTGTTTGGGATGTCACATCCATGCTGTTGGAGTGTAATGAAAGCACGGCTGATTTACTCCAGTTGATGGAGTATTCAGAGATATTTGAGAATGAATCAATGAGTTTAATTGTTTCTTGTAATGATGATGGGGGGTCTTGTAAATATAGTAATATATCATCAGCGTAAAGACAAATTTTGTGGTGCATGTTTAGTGTTTGAATTCCTTTAATGTAACTGTTTTGTCGGATGGCTGCTGCTAATTGCTCAATGAAAATGGTAAATAATGAAGGGGAGAGTGGGCATCCTTGTCTAGTCCCCCATTGTAGTGTGAAGATATGTGATGTTAGTCCATTGGTGATGACAGAGGCTGAAGGTGATGTATACAGAATTTTGATCCAATTAATGAATGACTCCCCAAAACCAAACCTCTCTAATGTGGAAAACAGGAATTTCCAATTGACCCTATCAAAAGGTTTTTCTGCATCGAGAGTAACTATGATGGTTTTGGTTTTTTGAGTTGATGAATAGTGCACTAAATTAAAAAGTCTGCGTGTGTTATTGGACGAAAATCTACCTTTGATGAAACCGGTTTGATCTGGATGGATTATAGATGGTGTGACTTTTTCTATTCTATGTGCTAGTGCTTTGGCGATGATTTTAATGTCTACATTGATTAGGGAAATCGGACGATAACTTGACAGTGATGTTGGGTCTTTATTTGGTTTAAGAAGGAGTGAAATAGTGGCTGTGTTCATATTATCTGGGAGTTTTGATTTTTGTTTTGATTCACTAATCATACGGATGAAAAGTGGTGATAAAATGGACCAAAAATGTTTGTAGAATTCAGCAGGGAAAAAATTAATTTATTTTGCAGCAGCGACGCATTGTAGGATTGGTGGAAGCCAACCACTGTAAACACGAAGACGCACTGTGGGCGTGTTTCCATTTATTAAGTATGTGCGGCAGTCATGGCGAGTCAAGGCGAGAGCAACACGAGTTTCTCAAAGTGGAAATATGCTCATTATTTCACTTAAGTTGAGCATAAAGACAAAAACCTTTTAGTCACTTGTAGGGCTGTAGTACTCGAGTCTGGTCTTGGACTCGAGTCCGGACTCGAGACATTTTTCTGTCGTCTCGAACTTGTCTCCGACTCGTTGTGTTTGCACTTGGACTTGTCTCGGACTTGGCCATTGGACTCGCAAAGTGTTCTAATTGGTCTCGACCTAGTCCTGCAAAAAAAATTCTCCTTCAAAACAAAACCATATTTGCATGATGTCGTGGCTGAAAACATGTGGAAAACACTAGGCGCGCCGCTTTCTACTTTTTTTCCCAAAGCACTCTGTAGCCTGCGCTTGCGCTCCAGTGGCGTCTGCTGTTGCTAGGCAACCATGACCCGCTCTCCATGAAGACACATAAGTTTCAGCAAAAAATAAATGGATTTTAAGCACTAAACATCCCTTGCAGTAGCTATGCTAAAAGATTAATTAAAAAAATGGCTATTCAAGTACAGCTGTGATCATCTGTTTCTCCATCTTGGCTTAGCTTTAAATATTGTACCAGGAAAGGATGTTCATGACTAGCCGTGCACTTGCTGTGACCTGAAAAGTTTAGATGTTTTTGATAATTGATCATTTAATTTTCTACCTGTTAGATTGTGTTTTATTTACGTCTACACCTAGATAGCCTTAAACGTACCCTTTACAATAATGAAATACTAATTAATGTTGTACAGTATTATAGGGGTTGCAAGACTACTGATTTCTACTAGTCGATTTTTTTATTAAAAAATGCTTGAGTTACTCGACTACTCGTGGTTCATGCTATTGTAAATGAAAACATTTTCACGAGCTGCGCATGTGCTGCTAATAACGCTGAGCTCGCGCACTGCTGTGGAGGGAGGAACTTCAGGGAATGAGAAATATGAGTCAGTGGATTACATGAACGAGAACGATTCGTTCACCTAAACGATTCATTCATGGTTGCCTAGCAACATTAAATATATTTCATTAAATACAGTAGTTTTCCTTCTAAGATACAGTGATAAGAAACATCCGCTCTGGTTTTTGAAACCCTGCAATGTAATTTTAAACCATAAAAAAAGCAACCCAGCAGGCTGCTTTAAACATAATAAAATAACCAAAGTAACCCAGCATTGGGTTCGTCCCTTTTTGACCCTGTGCTGGGTTGCCAAAATAACCCAAACTGGGTTGTTTTCAACCCAGCAGTTTTTAGAGTGTAGCAAATCCAACGGTTTATTAATACTCAGATCCAAATCTGAGCGATGTTGGAGAAGCTACTTTGAACCGGGCTACATGTAAGTCAGAATTTACAGTAGTGTCAAAGTAGATTATTATAGAAGTGGCTAATAAAAAAGTAACTAAAATGGTTTTGTTCTTATGCATTTAAAAAAATATTAAATCTTAAATTTAAATATTAAATATTAAATGCTGCTATATTCCATTATACAATTTTGTTTATTTCTATGAAACATTTCAAAAGATTAACCAGATATTTTTAATCAATGACTAACAGCACTTCCAGTTATTTAGTTATAAATGATATCAATATATAAATTATAAAATCTTAATATACAATTAATCAATATAAATACATTACACACTTCTAATCATTATTCTAATATTCTGATTTGCTGTAAAACTACTGTTGAAAACTTCATATTTTTGTGGAAACCAATTTAAAAAAATCTTTTTTTTTCTCAGCATGGATGCATGTTTACATTGATTAAAAAAATACAGACATTTATAATCTCATTTAACATTCCATTTGAAACAAATATTCTTCAAAACGCATTGATAATTATTATTATAAGTAAAATTACTCTCGCAATGCTCTGATTTCTGAGAGATGCACAGAGAGGCGACAACAATGTTACAATTTTACTTATAATAATACATCATACATGTTATAGTATTTGTATATATTTAAAAGGCAATTATTTAAAACTTAGGCTACGATATGATAAGAATGAATGGAATAAGCACAGCGCGCTCACCAATCAAACAGACGCGTTGCGCATCTCAGTCTCTCAAAAACCAAATTAGCAGGCTAATAATCAGCTTAGATACGGATACATTGTCTACTTGGGCTACATGTTTGCATCTTTACCTTTAGCTGGTTAGTGCGGCACATGCATATTTGTTTAGTGAAGTTCACTAAACATTAAGACTCGCTTAAAAGTTTTCTGCGTAATGAAAATGTGCGCATTGAATGGATTCAGTCGTGTTCAGATGATCACTCAAGGTTTGTAATGACATCTCTCTGCTTGCATGATAAATATTATTTTAGAAATTAATAATTATTTTAGTTTAACACGACATACTTGTTCTGTGATAACTACAAAAAAAAAGATAAAAAGTAATAACGGTCTTATCAAGTAACTGTACGACGTTGTATCCGAATGAATATACGAAAAATGTTGTGATTGTTACAGAAACAAATAGCCTACTGGCTGTTACATGAAAATGTAAATATGTAATGTCATAATTATAAAGTTTTTAAAATTTACATATGTAATTGTTGCATTAGGCTATACATTAATAAGCGTTTATTGATAAAAACAATTATATTTAATGTGTTTTCATTTACAATAGCATGAACCACGAGTAGTCGAGTAACTCAAGCATTTTTTAATAAAAAAATCGACTAGTAGAAATCAGTAGTCTTGCAACCCCTATAATACTGTACAACATTAATTAGTATTTCATTATTGTAAAGGGTACGTTTAAGGCTATCTAGGTGTAGACGTAAATAAAACACAATCTAACAGGTAGAAAATTAAATGATCAATTATCAAAAACATCTAAACTTTTCAGGTCACAGCAAGTGCACGGCTAGTCATGAACATCCTTTCCTGGCACAATATTTAAAGCTAAGCCAAGACATGGTGTTCGCGAATCATAGCTGTATATAGATAGGCATTTTTAACTAATTTAGTAGCTAGTTTCTAATTACGTTTTCCATGCCTGTTTAGGTGTGATATGTGAACTCGTATTTTTTGTTTTAATTATGTACCTTTTAACAGACAAATCATGCCTAAAAAGTGCACACATCTAGGCTAATGTAAAGTTAGATGATGAAGTGATACTAGCGCGCGTGGCGCGTGTGCATTTTGAGTGTGTTCTTTCACTGCAGTATTCAGTGTATTCAAATGCATTTATGAATGCATGGGAATGATCACAAAATTCAAGATATGGGGGTTAGAAAATGTAATGGACTAATATGTAGTTAATCAATATCACACAATGAGTGCCATTTTAGTTTTTTCTCCAAAAATCTGCATGATTAAAATGTGATATTAAGTTACTACAAACAAAAATTGAATTAGAAATACAAAATGTTGCAGAATAATGTAATACATGAATGAATAATAGCCTAAAGAACCTTTTGCCAAAAGGGTTCTTTTTTGTCATTATAGAACCTTTTTAGCACAAAAGGTTCTTTGGAGTTGAGTAAAGAACCCCATGGTTCTATATGGAACCCCAGTGAACCCTTTATTTTAAGAGTGTGGTCCAGTGTTGAGCAGTAACTCGTTACTGTAACACAGTTACTTTTGACAGTAACTAATACTGTAACGCATAACTTTTTTAATAAATTAACTCCGTTACCGTTACAATATGGTGCTTTGTCCATTACTTTTTAAAAATTAATTAATTTTGACTGAATATCAGCCTAACCTGTTTGCAGCAGCGACGCATTGTAGGATTGGTGAATGCCAACCACTGTAAACACGAAGACGCACTGTGGGTGTGTTTTGGTTTATCCAAGTATGTGTGGCAGTCATGGCGAGTCAAGGAGAGAGCAATACAAGTTGCCAATCCGTGTGCTCTTGATTTTGTAAACCGTACCCTCGGTTTTTGAATCTGTACCCACAAATTCATAATCTGCGCGCACACTTTCTCAATCCGTTCCCATGGATTTGTAAACTGTAGCCTACTCACAGATTCATGCACCAAGCTCCTACGTGTTAACATACATTTTTAATGAGAATTATTATGTGGGTCTACAGCAAAGTGTCTTAAGTGATTCTCTGTATGTTTTTCTCATACAGGTGAAACATTGTTGAAAACATGCAGCCTGTCTCTACTGTGGAGTCGTTGGCTTTCAGTCAGCTACTTAGCATGATAACATAGATTTCATTTTTAATCAGCATTTATATACATATGCATATGTATGTATGAAAGTGTGTTTCTTGAAATTGATTCTGAATAATTCAGATTGCTTTCATTTATTTATTTCAAAATGTTTTGGGTTATGTTGTCCATTGTTGATAGTTTTCATACTTAAGCTGTGAAAGGAACATTTTTAAGGGCTCAACACAACAGCTTTTATGATGCGGAAGCCACTTTAGTTTTTGATTCTGAATATATTTTTGTATTTTTTATTCTTTTATTATGTGTTTTATGTTCTGTCGCTGTCATTCTGTTGTACTGTGGAGCTTCTGTCACGAAAACAAATTCCTCGTATGTGTAAACATACCTGGCAATAAAGCTCATTCTGATTCTGATTATTGAGGTGTTTTGTTATTTATTTCAGAAATCCTTGTGATATACAATATTCAGTTTGCTGGTCTGACTTAATCAAAATAGTGTTTAAAAATTACTTTCTGTTTTACTTTGTGTTTGTACAGAACATAAAACTGAAAAACTTTTTTCTGACCTAGTTTAGGATCCATAAACAGTTTCCAATGAGAGTCCATTAAATCCAGACAGGCTTCTGTTGCTTGTTTTTGCTGTCCTCTAGTGCTTCCTCTTGGTACAAATCTCCAGGCTTTGGAGCTCGTTTAAATCAAAGGCAGTCAGTGGGGTAGTCCTAAAGAAAAAAGTGGTTTACTATTAGTTTGGAAAAAAAAATCTATATATATATATATATGTTGATTTATTATTAATTTAAATAGTAATTTAGTAATATTAATACAGTGCACTCTAAATTTGATCAACAGATTATTCTTCAAATAGTCTACAGCATGACTTCCGGGTCGTTCAGCTCATCTGTCGACACATTATTACAGTTCTTTATCATTTCAACATGGAATTATATTCATTGTGAAAATATTATTTTCTATTATTATTATTTTCTTATTATTATTGATCATCTTAATTTGAATTTTTATTTCATGCTTTCATACACTGATTGTATTATTTATGAAGATAATTATACTTCCTGCAAGGTAATTTTTCAGCATCTAGGCAGGGCTGGACTGGCGATCAAATTCAGCCCTGGACATATCCAGCCCACGAGTTTCACCATGATGTTCTGATGGGTTATAGTGCCTTCAGTTGGAGTAAACAAATGAATAAATAAAACAGGACAGAAACAAATAATGATTGAAATTCAAAGCAAATGCATTTTTGTCAGATAGAAATGCACTTGACACTCAAGCAATGATTTTGAGCTACAATGCCAAAATATATTAGGCCTATTTCTAATGGATGGCATCCTTTCCTCACCCTCAAGTGATTGCTAACCTGTATGATTTACTTTCTTCTGTGGAGCACAAAATAAAATTGTTTTGTAGAATATTACTGTTACTGTACCATAAAGCAACATCCATATTGTGTTAATACAAATAAAAGATCTCTTTTGAATAAAGAAGTTCAGTATATTCTAGAGAATCAAATTGCCGAGCCTAGTATTAGTCCCTGGAGTTCACCATGGTGGGGAAATCTGATGGTAGATAGTTATTGATTCTGCACTGACTACCGGCGAGTAAATGCTGTAACGAAGGCTGATTGTTATCCATTGCCGAGAGTAGATGACTGTGTAGATTGTGTAGGTTCCGCTACGTACGTTTCAAAACTTGATTTGTTAAAGGGATACTGGCAGGTATTGGGTCTTGCTAAGGAGATTTCAGCATTCGTAACTCCTGACACATTCCTTAATTATAGGGTAATGGCTTTCGGAATACGAAATGCTCCTAGTATGTTCCAGAGACTGTTCTAGCTGGCGTATCTGACTGTTCTAGCTGGCTTATCTGGTTGTGAAGCCTATTTGGATGATCTAGTATTATACAGTTCTTCCTGGGATCAGCATTTGAACTTGCTTAGGGAGGTCTTTTCTCGTTTGGCAGATGCAAAGCTGACTGTAAATTTAAGTAAATGTGAGTTCGGTAAAGCTAACCTAATTTATTTAGGTAAAGTGATTGGAGGGGGACAGGTTCGTCCAGTTGCGGCAAAGGTTACCGCAATTTGTGAATTTCCACCACCTGTTGATAGAAAACAACTGCTCCGTTTTTTAGGGATGGTCGGTTATTATTGAGCATTCTGTAAAAATGTTTTAACTGTAGTTTCTCCCCTTACCGATTTGCTAAGTCCTAAGCCATTGTTTCACTGGTCAGACTTGTGTCAGACTGCATTTGAGAATGTTAAGTTCCTGTTTTGGTGGCACCAGACCACCTGAGACCTTTTAGTCTTGCCGTGGATGCGAGTGACATGGGTGCGGGAGCGGTTCTTCAGCAGAGACGTTCTGATTAAGTAGAACACCCTGTGTTACTTTTCAAAAAAAGTTTGTTGCTGCCCAAAGGAATTATTCTACTATTGAGAAAGAGGCAGAACCTGATTTTACCAAGTGAGACATGTTCCTGGGACAACATCGTTGTTGACCCTGGAACAACATTGTGATTAACCAATCAGATTTGAAGAACCAGTTTATAGATTTTGTGAAGTTTACGCTTAAAATCAGTGTTTGGTGCTTGTACATCAGTGTCATTCATCTATCATTTCCTCTGATTTTAGGGATTACTCATGGTTAAGGTTAGGTTTAGGTGTAGGGATATGGTTAAGAATATATTTTTGGAGTAAAATGTTGTTCCAGGGTCAACAAAATATGTTGACCTAGGAACACATCGAACTTCAGAAAATCAGGACGTGCGAGAAAGAGGCTTTGGCCTTTTCGCCATCTGTCATTTCAAGGTCTATTTAACTTGCTTTCATCCTATTGTTGTGTATTGTGATCACAATCAGTTTCTTTTCTTTTTTTTTAATTCAATGCGCAACACTAATCAGCGTCTTATGCGTTGGAGTTTGACGTTACAACCATATGACCTCGATATCAAACACATTCGAGGTAAGGATAATGTGGTGGCTGATGCCCTGTCCCGGGTTGGATAGGGGCATAAACTAGAGAGGTAATGAAAAGGTGAAGGTTCACTTTTGCACATATTCATGTATTTGTTATTTGTTTGTTTTAAGTTTTGATCTGTTTGTCCTCTAGGGGGCGAGTGTGTTCTGTCTTTGTTTTATTAGGAACTGATTGCCGGCACCTGTGGATGCTGTATGTTTGGCATAAGAAGTCCAAGCAGCCAAATCTGTGCGGTGGGCGAGATGTTCGGCTATTGTTGTGTCCTAGCCCCCTTAATTTTCCTATTGTTATGTCTATCATTTTGTTAATAAATTCCCTATTGTACGAGCTGTGTTGTCTATGTCCTCTCGTGTGTTATGGCTATGGTTGTAACAGTTACCAAACCATTTTGCTTATACCTTTGATTTCTATGGACAAAAATGTCTTGGATTTCTCAAATTAAATTATTTTTTATGTTCCACAGTAGAAAGAAATTCATACAGGTTTTTTTTTTTTTTTTTTTTTTTTTTTTTTTTGGGTGAACTATCCCTTAAAAAACTTTATTATTTGTAAATAATATAAACCTAATTTATAAAATACACTGATATTTATATTTAATCAGGGTCTTATTTCAAATTAATTAGAAGTAAACATCTAAAGAAATTCTTGCTTATACTGTAATTAGAAGGCCTATTAGTAAGATGGTGGTCACGAGAAGTAAGACCATGGTAAATTACTGTGGTGCTGAATTGATAAGTCTATGTAGGCCAGCGTGCATGTTTTCCAGTTTACCTCTTCATGCAGTTTACATTATCATGGCTGTTTTCAGCCAGCATCACTACAGAACCTTTAATGTTCTCATATAGCACACAACACAACTATAACAATAATTCTGTGTCACATCTGAATTGATGAAGCGACTTGTGCTGTTTATCACTATATATTGTGACGCAATATATAGTGGACTAAATATATATATATATATATATATATATATATATATAGCAATATATAGTGGACAATATATTGTGGACTCGATGGCGCCGCAGATGGCTGCTTCAGTGCTTGGCTCTCCAGTGTTTGTGCTGTTTTTGTTCGTTTTTCCTGTTTTTTGTTTAACAAACACGATCAGTTTCACCAGGGATGAACTGCTGAACATTCGGCAGAACACACCACAAGATCTTTTACCGGATTTAAATTATTCAAACGTTTTACTGAACGTTGTTATCGGAGGAGCGGCGGCGCTGATCAAGCGCTTCAGGACGCGTAGACGGGGGAAGCGAGCGGGAGCGCTCGTCAAGAAGCGCGGATTTCGAACGCCGTTGCCTAGCATCCATCTTGCAAATCTCCGCTCTCTACCCAACAAAACAGACGAACTGCTTCTGCTCTCTCGGACAAATAAGGATTTCTCTCACTCTGCTGCTCTGTGTTTCACGGAAACCTGGCTGAATGACACCATACCGGACAGCGCGCTCCATCTGCCGGGCTTTCAGCTGTTCAGAGCGGATCGCGAATCAAAATCAACTGGGAAATCGCGCGGCGGCGGGAAATGCTTTTACATCAATGAACAGTGGTGTACAGATGTAACAGTGTTAAAGAAGATGTGCTGTCCTGATCTAGAAATGAAGTTTGTCAACTGCAAGCCGTTCTATTCGCCGCGGGAGTTTCATTCGTTCATTCTGGTCAGTGTTTACATCCCTCCGCAAGCACATGTGAGCTCACCTTTACAGAAACTTGCTGATCAGATCACAGACACAGAACAACAACACCCGGACTCTGTTTTAATCATTCTCGGGGACTTTAACAAAGCCAATCTCTCCCGTGAACTGCCAAAATACAGACAGCATGTTACATGTCCCACCAGAGACAGTAATATATTGGATCACTGTTACACCACAATAAAGGATGCATATCACTCTGTTCCACGAGCAGCTTTGGAACGTTCTGATCACTGTCTGGTTCATCTTATACCGTCCTACAAGCCTACAAGCCTACAAGCCTACCGTCCTACAAGCAAAAACTTAAATCTGCTAAACCTGTAGTAAGGACTGTGAAGAGATGGACCAGCGAAACAGAGCAGGATTTACAATCTTCTTTTGACCTCACTGATTGGAGTGTTTTTGAAGCTGCTACCACCGATCTGGACGAACTCACAGAGACCGTAACATTCTATATTAGTTTCTGTGAGGATATATGCATTCCTACCAGGACTTATTTAACATTCAACAATGATAAGCCATGGTTTACAGTAAAACTCAGACATCTTCGTCAGGCCAAAGAGGATGCCTACAGAAATGGGGAAAGGGTCTTGTACAATCAGGCCAGGAACACACTGAACAAAGAGATCAGAGCGGCTAAAAAGACCTACGCTAAAAAGTTGGAAGACCAGTTTACTTCCAACGACTCAACTTCAGTGTGGAGAGGTCTAAGAGCCATCACGAACTACAAGACACCATCCCCTTGCACTGAGGCTAATCCCACCCTCCACACCTCCTGCTCTTCAAATCTGTGAAGATGATGTGCGCCAGGTCTTCAAGAAGAACAAAAGAAGAAAAGCACCAGGCCCAGATGGTGTTACACCAGCCTGTCTGAAAATCTGTGCTGACCAGCTGGCCCCCATCTTTTCACAGATCTTCAACAGATCCCTGGAGTTGTGTGAAGTGCCTTCCTGCTTCAAACGCTCCACCATCATCCCCATCCCAAAGAAACCCAAGATAGCAGAACTTAACGACTACAGACCTGTGGCTCTGACGTCTGTCGTCATGAAGTCGTTTGAAAAACTGGTTCTGGCTTATCTGAAGGACATCACTGGACCCTTACTGGACCCCCTCCAGTTTGCTTACCGAGCAAACAGGTCCGTGGATGATGCAATCAACATGGGATTGCACTTCATCCTGCAACATCTGGACAAAACAGGGACTTATGTGAGGATCCTATTTGTGGACTTTAGTTCGGCATTCAACACCATCATCCCAACAGCCCTTCAGACCAAACTGACCCAGCTCTCTGTTCCTAGCTCTATCTGTCAGTGGATCACCAGCTTTCTGACAGATAGGCAACAGTTAGTGAGACTGGGGAAATTCACATCAAACAGCTGCTCCACCAACACTGGTGCCCCTCAGGGATGTGTTCTCTCCCCTCTGCTCTTCTCCCTGTACACCAACGACTGCACCTCTAAAGACCCCTCTGTCAAGCTCCTAAAGTTTGCAGACGACACTACAGTCATCGGCCTCATCCAGGACGGTGATGAGTCTGCTTACAGACAAGAGGTTGAGCAGCTGGCTGTCTGGTGCAGTCTTAACAACCTGGAGCTGAACACGCTCAAAACAGTGGAGATGATCATGGACCTTAGGAGAAACTCACCTGCACTTTCCCCACTCACCATCATGAACAGCACTGTGACTGCAGTGGAGTCATTCAGATTCCTGGGAACCACCATCTCTCAGGACCTGAAGTGGGACAATCACATTGACTCCATTGTTAAAAAGGCCCAGCAAAGGTTGTATTTCCTTCGCCAGCTGAGGAAGTTTAACCTGCCACAGGAGCTGCTAAAACAGTTCTACTCGGCTGTCATTGAGTCTGTCCTCTCTACTTCAATAACTGTCTGGTTACTGGTCAGCAACAAAATCAGACATCAGAAGACTACAGAGAACTGTTCGGACTGCTGAAAGGATTATTGGTGCTCCCCTGCCCACCCTTCAAGAACTGTATACATCCAGAGTGAGGAAAGGGCTCAGAAAATCACTCTGGATCCCTCACATCCAAGTTACCCCATCTTTGAACTTTTGCCATCTGGCCGGCACCTCAGAGCCGCAAACACCAGAACAGCAAGGCACAAGGACAGTTTCTTCCCCCAGGCAATCTACCTCATGAACAGTTAAATGTTCCCTACTTATGCTTATAAACGTGCAATATCCTTATATTTATCTGTTAACCCTCCATCCTAGAACATTCCTGCATCTCACTCAATCCTATTCCATTATCATTTATAGCACAATTGTTTATACACTTATTTATTTGTCAATTTGTAAATATCTTTTTTTTTTTTTTTTTCTCTGTGTGTTGTTGTCTCTGTGTACTGGAAGCTTATGTCACTAAAACAAATTCCTTGTATGCGTAAGCATACTTGGCAATAAAGCTCTTTCTGATTCTGATTTCTGATTCTGATTCTGAAGCGCAGCGCTGTGCGGGAGACTGTTCCGCTCTACTTTTGGCCCTGACTACACCACTGAAGGCAGTGTGTTTCAGAAGAAACAGCTGTAGAGACGAGGGCAGCTTTCTGAGTGTGTAGTGAATAGATTGTTCAAACAGATGAACCGCAGCAGGCTTAATAGCTAATCCAAGGGTTTATTAATACTCAGATCCAAATCTGAGCAAAAGCTACTTTGAACCGGAATACATGTAAGTCAGAATTTACAGTAGTGATAAATAAAGTAGATTATTACCAAAGTGGCTAATAAAAAAGTAACTAAAAAATATTAAATTATATTCTATATTATAAAATTATAACTATATTCCATTATACAATTTTGTTTATTTCAATGAAACATTTCAAAAGATTAACCAGATAATTTTAATCAATGACTAACAGCACATCCAGTTATTTAGTTAGAAATTATATCAATATATAAATTATAAAATATTAATATACAATTAATCAATATAAATGTTAAATTTATATAACACATTACACACTTCTAATCATCATTCTAATGTGCTGATTCGCTGTAATATATATGTTCTTAAAAATGAAACATATTTGGTAAGATGAGACTCTCCAAAACCACTTGTATCATCATTATATAAAGTCTATGTGTGCACACAGCAATAAATCCTCAATGTTTTCTTTCAGTTTACGTGAAGAGTGGGTCCAGAGGCTTCAGTTTCAGAACCAGCACGTGATCGAGAGCATGAGAGAGCAACAAATAAGAAGAACTCAGAGGGTTCAAGAGATTTTGAAAGTTTAGACGCTTGAATGATTTTAAACCAAAAGCACTTCTCTAATGCATTTCCTAAGAATGCCTGACATTATATATCAGTATGAAAGTCTAGTTCTCTAACTTGAGTTATAGAGTTTTTTGATGCAGCCTTTGGGACAGAAAGACGCTGTTACAGACATACAACATTAAACTCAATCTGATCCTGCATTCAATCATCTGTCTTTCAGATAAGACTCATTGGGTTACATAGAATAAAGTCTTGTTTTTAATAAATGTTAAATATTACATATTTACTGTGTGGGATTTTAATGCTTTATGCTTTTTCTGAGAAAGACACTATTCATAATTAGTCATGGTTGCTCACTTTCTGCTGAACTCTGTTTATGACATTTCCCTCTTTAAGAATAGCCTAATAGTTTGCTCTTTTTCCATTATATGAGACATAATGTGATAAATTATTTGCACCATGGGTCAAACACATGTAGGTTCTCAGTATTTTAGACTTAGCAAGCTCAAAATACAAATATGAATAAACTACTCTCACTATTTATACAACAAAAGACGTGCAGAATTAATACTGCTGAACACTGATCCAGAATCAGGTCACTTTTCAGGTCAAGTTTTATAAAGAAAACATTTTCACATTTATTTTATTTCATAATGCATTTGGCATGCAGACCTTTCAGTCTGTCATCTGTCATTTAATTGACCAGTTTCTCCAGAATAAAAAAGGAAAAAGAGGAACTTCTTGTTAAGTTTCTTAGCAGTTGCTGGTTTTAGTAATTGCTGGTAAATGTGTGTCACCCTGATGTAATGTTCATATACATTTACAGCAAAGTATTTGCAATCTTAAAATCTGTTATCTGTCATTTAATATAATAAGTGTCTCCTTCTCACTTTCCTGTCGTGATGAAAAGGAGGAAGTTGTTTTGTTGCAGCCTCCAAACGTGTCCTCATTTTCAATAAAACAAAAAAATCTAATTACAAGTGAATTGAAGGTTAAGTGAACATTACAATAATGATAAAATTTTACATTTTGCATTCTATATTTAAATCAATTTTTATACATCATTCACTTTGCTTCTGAGTAATCAACTCCATAACTCCATAACACTAAAGTAGAAAAACACAAAAATGACTAAATCACTGATATAAGGCAGAGTAAATTAAATTACATTTTTAAACCAAATGCCATTATTGATGAAATATTACAAGCTTTTTCTAAGCTGATAGCAACCAAAAAGTGAATCAAGCATTCAATCTCTGTGATGTTAAGCTTTGACGATAGTTCACAAATCACCAATCACTGAAAATACATCAACAATACAGAGAGAGAAACACACAGGAATGATGAATAAGAGTTAGATGACTTGCTGACTTCAAGTTGATGAATTTCGAAAAGAAATAATTAGAACAACATTATTAGAATAATAATAAAAATCAATCAGAAACCTCTGTATAAATGAGTTGATATCTTCACTATACTGAGTGTGTGTGTTGAGGCTGTGTGTATTGTGTTGCTTGTGTTCCCTCCTCAGAGAAAACTCTTTCAAAAACACGTCTTAGAGAAAGTTTAACATTGGTCTTAAAATCCTGCCCCATGAAATACGCCAAAGAGATGGTCAACAGATACATTGCCAAAGCCACATAGAAACTGGATTCCTCTCCGTACATTATTAACAAAACTACTATGTGATATGGCAGCCAGCACAGAAAAAAGCCCATGATTACAGCCAACATGATACGAAGCGCTCGTCCAGAGTGAAAATGACTCCTGCCTAACTTGTGTGCGATGAATCCGTAACATGTTGTGATGCATATGAGAGGAACCAAAAAGCCAAACACAAATCTGATGATGCTAAAACTTCTAAACAATTCAAAATTGTCAGCACTATGTTTTGTTATTTACGGTGTAAGTCTTATTTAACATAAAAGGCACACAAAGAATTGAAGCCAGAATCCAAGCTGTTGCACAGGACAGTCGTGCGATGAACAAGCTGTGATGATTCTGAGCCCAAACCGGTGTGATCACCCAAGTAAACCGATCCAGACTAATCAAGCTCAGTGTGAAAACGCTGGCAAACATGGAGATGAACATAATGAAGGGGAGAATCTTGCACATAAGGCCAGTGATCAAAAGTGCTCTCGGTCACATGGTAAAGAGTGGAAAGGCAGCACAAGAGGTCAGCAATCGCTAGATTAAGAAACCCTACTGTATTAACAGTCCTCTTCATCTTCAATCCAGCAACATACATGACAAATGCATTTCCAGGAACACCGAGGATTAAGGTCAGGTAGAAGAAGACCTGAGAAATATTGTGTATAGCATTGCTCAGCATATTAAAACATTCTGGACAAAAAACTTCATACAAATTATTATATTCGTTATCAGTATATGTCTGGTTGATTCTGCTTGAGTTGCTGCTGTCCACAGTGCTCTGCTTGTCCTGTAAATATCATATATTATCAATTAGCAGATTATTTTATACAAAGTGACTTACAAACAATGTTCCCTCTGAGCTGTGCAGTCGTGACAGAAGAAATAATGTGACTGGTGCAAAAATGAATTGGAAAAGCAATTTAACAGAATTCTAGTAAATGCAAAATAATTGCAAACCACTAGAGTTGGTGTTGCTATAGAGTAAGAACCGGCGAATACGGTTTACAGGATTCATGGAAAGTCAAGATGTGTGCCAAATCAGTCGCTGTAGAAAACTAAGTACTGGAAATAGCAGGTGATGTGCACAGAACAGTAACAAAACTCTTACACATTTACAGGTGTAGCAGTGTGCAAACTTTACTATACTTTTGTTTTAAATATTTATTAAGAATATATATTTCCAATATTTTATAGGATTAAAAAATAGTTGATCTCAAAAAGGGAATTCTGCTTCATTTTTTTTCACATTAGCTATATATTTATTATATGACATTACATTATTATAAAGAATTTAACTGTTCTGTGTAAGTTTTATTATTATTATTGTTTTTAATAGAATTTATTGGTGGCTGTCACGGTTTACGCTGCCGGAAGGAACACGGAGCCGAGGATAAACGAAATAAGGTTTTATTTTCCAACATAGGTGTTATCCAAACATGGATCACAGAGGAAGACACACGTAAGTAGCATGTGAGTGAGTTAGTAGACCCGACCAAACAGAACTGAAAGGACAGGGCTTATGTACAAAGGATAATGGGGAAGATAATGAGATTTACTGATCAAATAATGCCTTTCAAACTTGTACTCACCTCACCAGCTGATCTGTACTTACTAGTGAAGAGAATGTCACAAGAAAACCACAGTAATTACACAGCTTTGAATATCCACAACTTGTTTGAAATCTGCCTTATAGAAACCATAATGTTAATTTATAATATAATATGGCATACTATAATGTAATATTTTAGTATATAATGTACATTTATAGTATAAAGAGCATGATAATGATAGTTTACATTATATAAATGATCAATCACTCAGTACTACTTTAATATAGGGACAAATTCTCACTATCAACTAGTTGCTTATTAGCATGCTGTTTAGTACTTCTAAAGAAAATATTCTGCATGTCCATATTCTACATCACTAATTCTACCCAATAACTAAACTGCTTTACTAATATTAATAAGCAACTATTTAGGAGTTTATTAAAATGCAAAAGTTGTAGTTAATCATTTGTTAATTGGACCTTACAATAAAGTGTGACCAAATTTTCTACTATATATATTAGATTAAATTTGCCACCTGTGTGAGGGATTAAAGGGGTCATCAGATACAACATTCACTTTTACATGTTGTTGAACTGAAATATGTCTTGGCAGTGTGTGTACACCAGTGATGCGCAGGTTGATCCAAAATGAGCGGGTGCCTGTGCTCGCACGCGGTTGGATATTTATGATGCTACGATGAGCATTTACTGCTTTTTAAAAATGCGGGTCAGGAAGCGGGTCGGGTACATTATTTTATTAAAAAAAAATTTGCGGTCCGAGTTGCGTGCGGGTTAGTTGAAAACGTCGGTCGGGTGCGGGTTATTAATACATTGACCCGCGCATCACTGGTGTAAACAGCCACCCTGTGTACACACCCTGTGTTTATTTTTCCCATAAATAATAACCTCCGTCTTATATCAAACCATTCTCAGTTTCTTGGCTGTGTGATGTCACAAAGACCCAGGCCCCTCCCATGATTGTTGATTTTTTTTTTTTGAACAGAAGTCAAAAATGTAAACATTAGCATGATATACCAAATATACCAAATACAAAAAGTGAAGCAACTCTAGTTACAGATAAGTATTCCTGAAACATAGATTAGAGGAGTTCCAGACAGATCACAGTGGTAACATCCGATGAGTAAATTAAGAGTTATAATTATGTAATGAAGTGTAAGACCAAGTATATATTTATCACCTTCCAAAGTAATCTAATACAGGCTTCCATATTTTCTTAAATAATTCTAGCTTGTTGTTATTGATAAATCGAAACTTCTCAATATGAATTATGTTCACTAGTTCACTAGAATGTTGGAACAATATCCAGTTTCCACCTCTGAAGAATCAGTCTTTTTGCAAGAACCATAAATAAAGAAAGACCCTGTTTTTCAAATTTACTGAAAGAAGGTACTGAAATCACCCCAAAAACTGCAATCATCGGATCTGGAGCTATCTCTTTTTCATACACTATTAAAGTGAAAGTGAAAGTTTTAAAGTGAAAGAAATTGTGCTCTGCATTTAACCCATCCGAAGTGTGCACACACACACACACACACACACACACACACACACCCGGAGCAGTGGGCAGCCATTTATGCTGCGGCGCCCGGGGAGCAGTTTAGGGTTCGATGCCTTGGGCATCTAAGTAGTGGTATTGAAGGTGGAGAGAGAACTGTGCACCCCACCTACAATTCCTGCCGTGGGCAGCCATTTATGCTGCGGCGCCCGGGGAGCAGTTTAGGGTTCGATGCCTTGGGCATCTAAGTCGTGGTATTGAAGGTGGAGAGAGAACTGTGCACCCCACCTACAATTCCTGCCGGCCCGGGACTCGAACTCACAATCTTTCGATTGGGAGTCTGACTCTCTAACCATTAGGCCACGACTTCCCCTTTTGAAAGTAAGTCGAAAATATCAGTCCAGTACTTGTGAAGGTTTCAACATGTCCATAGTGACTACAGAAGTGTACCTTCTGCAACCTTGCATTTATTACATATCGGTGATTTACTTACATAAATCTTATGTAATTTTGTTTTACACATGTATACTCTATGTAAAGATTTGCATTGGATTAAGTTGTGTCTAGTATTAATCGAGCAATCATGTATGTTTTGTATGCATTCCTCCCATTTTGCATCCTCAATGGCGTTACCTAAATCTTCCTCCCACGCTTTCCTAATTGTAGTTTTGTCGCTATCCAACAGATCAGTTAATATATTATAGAAATATGACACCGCTTTGGAGTATCTGGCTATAAACATGTTTATTTCCTCTTATTTGTTGTGCTTTTTAAATTGTTCAAGGTCAGGGAAATACTTTCCGACATAGTCTCTAATTTGCAGATATCTAAAAAAAGTGAGAATTTGGTAGCTCATACTTTGATTGGATCTCTTTAAATGACAGATATTGCTCATTCATAAAAAGTGAGCCAATGCAGCCTATTCCCTTCCTTTTCCAGAGTGAAAAAAACATATCATTCAGAGCAGGAATGAAGGAGTGATACTTGCATATAGGGCTATCAAGATATACCTTAGGGACTTTAAAACATATTCTAATTTGTTTCCAAATTTTTAAAGACTGACCGATAACAAAGTGGCAATTGTAAATAAGCTTACTAACCTTCCCTAGACTGTTGCACAGTGCCTGTAATGGGGAGTTAGGGCAAAGGGCTTGTTCAATTCTAAGCCATTCAGGCTGTTCACAAGTTACATCTGTTGAATCAACTCTCCATCAAGAAAATATATTCAAATGTGCAGCCCAGTAGTATGCTTTAAAGAAAGGTAACCCAATTCCCCCTTTTTCTTTAGATTTTAATGTTAATTTCATTAAAACTGAATAATTATCTTGTCTAGCTGTTTAAAGTAGGATTGTGGTATACATGAAGCAATATAATGAAATAGGTGGAGGAATCTTGGTAGACTCACCATCTTTACCACATTAATTTTACCTACCACTGAAATTGGCAAAGTTTTCCAGAAATCTATTGTCACGGTTCATGAATTCACTCTCTCTCTCTCATCTAGCGTGTTGTTGTGTGTGTGTCTATGGGCATGGTCACTGATCAGCGATGATCAGCAGCGCCAGCTGGTTTTAATTGTTTGTCTCCTATATAAGCTCAGTAACTGGTGTTTCATGTTGTCAGATCGTTGTTTCTCCCCGGTGTGCTCCCGTACCTGTTCCTGTGTCCCTAGTTCCTGCCTGAGTCTTCCTTGTCGTTGTTGTTCCTGGATCTTCACCTACACTGGATTACCATTCACCATCACGAGGATTACACTCACCGGGATTCGAGGGATCTTTACTGGAGCAAGCACCATCATCCGTTGTCCACCGAGGTCCCTGTGTCACCGTGCCATCAGCCTTGTGTCCGCCCACCTGTGTTTCCCTGTCGTGCTTATCTGACTTTTGTGCTGTTTGTCAATAAACACGCCTTGCGATTACATCCTGTCTCTGTGTTACGTAACAGAACGATCTGACCATCATGGATGTAGCAGGCGCTTCCACGTGGGACGAGTTTGCGGCTCGAAGTATCGCTAGAATGGACACTCAGGAGGAGAACATCTCGCTCACAGGGAGGGCGGTCCAAGCGCTTGTGACGCAGGTGTCCGAGCTCACCCAGCAGATTCAACAGCTACGAGTCTCCACTGCGCCACCCACACCACCGATTCCACCCCCCCTTCCAGAGCCGCAGCCGCCGCGAGAACAGAGACTGCCAACACCAGAAGGTTATTCAGGTGAAACAGAGTTTTGCAGAGCTTTTCTGACCCGATGTTCTATGCACTTTGCATTACAGCCTCAGACGTTCAACCAAGAGCGATCCAAGGTGGCGTTTGTGCTGACGCTACTATCCGTCAGGGCGGTCCTCTGGGGAACGGCGGTGTGGGAGAACCAAGACCCATGCTGCGCCTCGTTCCAGGCACTCTCCGAGGAGATGAGGAGGGTTTTCGATCGGGCGGCGGTGGGTAGGGAGGCGGCCAGACTACTCGCCGATCTCCGCCAAGGTCACGGTTCAGTGTCGGAGTATTCCATCCAGTTCCGCACCCTGGCTGCAGAGTGCAGATGGAACGAGGAGGCGCAGTGGGACAGATTCCTGCATGGGTTGGCTGACCGTATCCAGAGGGAGATTTATATGCTGGACCTTCCCACTAGTCTCAATGGACTTATAGAATTAGCACTTTGAGTGGATGCTCGGCTGAGCAAGATGGGCCATTTCCAACAAGACCATCCAGTTGGCAGCATGGAGACAAGACGTCCTGAATTCCTGGATACGGTCAGTCCCTCTTATGATCCGGAGCCCATGCAGGTGGGTAGAGTTCGGCTTTCCCAGGAGGAGAGGGAACGGCGGAGATCCCAAAGACTATGCCTTTACTGTGGGGGGGCGGGCCACTTCATCCACTCGTGCCTGTTAAAAGATCAAGCCCGGTAGTAACTATGAGGCTACTATCGGGTGGGATCTCCACCGGGAAGACCTCATTCTCACCATCATCATCTACTCTCCTTCCGGTAAGACTAAGGTGGGCAACCAACACTCATGACACCCGGGCCTTATTGGATTCAGGAGCGGAAGGTAATTTTATTGATATAGAACTGGCTCACCACCTCCACGTTCCTATCACCCCCCTCACGCACAAGATTTCTGTCAGTACTCTCAATGGACAACAGCTTCCTAACATTACACATACTACTTAACCCATCACTCTCATCACGTCTGGCAACCACACAGAGACAATAACATTCCTACTCATGCATTCACCTCTGGCACCCATCGTACTGGGTCATCCTTGGCTCACACTAGACAATCCCAGAGTCGATTGGGGGCACAATTCCATCTCTATGTGGAGTAATAATTGTCATGAGTCATGTTTAGTGTCTGCGTGTGCGTCTGTACCTGTGTCTGTGTTCCAGGAGGAGGTGGTGAATTTATCTAACGTGCCCGAGGAGTACCAGGACCTGAGAGAAGTGTTCAGTAAGTCTTGTGCTGCTTCTCTTCCTCCTCATCGTCCCTATGACTGTGCCATAGACTTAGTACCAGGTGAGTCTCCGCCTAAGTTATATTCACATTCTGTTCCAGAGAGGGAGGCTATGGAGAAATATATTTCTGATTCTCTAGCATCCAAATTCATTAGACCCTCCTCATCTCCAGCGGGGGCGGGGCTCTTTTTTGTGGGGAAGAAGGATGGGTCTCTGTGACCGTGCATTGATTATCGAGGGTTGAACAACATCACGGTAAAGGATACTTATCCTTTGCCGTTGATGTCTTCAGCTTTCGAACGATTGCAGGGAGCATCCGTCTTCACAAAATTGGATTTACGTAACGCTTATCATTTGGTTCGCATAAGGAAGGGAGATGAATGGAAGACCGCATTTAATACCCCCAGAGGGCACTTTGAATACTTGGTTATGCCCTTCGGGCTATCCAACTCGCCCGCGGTCTTCCAAGCACTCGTCAATGATGTGCTGAGAGATATGGTTGATCAATTCATATATGTTTACCTGGATGACATATTGATCTTTTCCTCTTCTCTCCAGGAACACTTTCAGCACGTCAGACGAGTTCTTCAGAGGTTGCCAGAGAATAGGCTTTTTGTCAAGGCGGAGAAATGCATTTTTCATGCACAGTCAGTTCCCTTTTTAGGGTACATCGTCTCGTCTGAGGGAGTGCGTATGGATCCTGACAAGGTTAAGGCTGTGATAGATTGGCCAAGTCCAGATTCCCGTAAGGCCCTACAGAGGTTTCTGGGATTCGCCAATTTTTATCGACATTTTATTCGTAACTTCAGCCAACTAGTCGCTCCTCTGACCACCTTGACCTCCCCCAGAACGACGTTCAGGTGGTCCGATACAGCGGAGGCTGTATTTGCCAAACTTAAGAGCTGCTTCGTTTCGGCTCCCATCCTCATTGCCCCTGATCCATCACGTCAGTTTGTGGTGGAGGTCGATGCGTCAGAGGTGGGGGTAGGAGCAGTTCTTTCCCAACGTTCTGCCACAGACGATAAGATTCACCCTTGCGCATTTTTTTTCTCATTGTTTATCACCTGCCGAACGCAATTATGACATTGGTAACAGAGAGTTGTTGGCAGTCAAGTTAGCACTGGAGGAATGGCGGCACTGGTTAGAAGGGTCTGGGGTACCTTTTATCGTTTGGACCGATCACAAGAACCTAGAATACATTAGAACTGCGTGTTGTTGTGTGTGTGTCTATGGGCGTGGTCACTGATCAGCGATGATCAGCAGCGCCAGCTGGTTTCAATTGTTTGTCTCCTATATAAGTTCAGTAACTGGTGTTTCATGTTGTCAGATCATTGTTTCTACCCAGTGTGCTCCCGTACCTGTTCCTGTGTCCCTAGTTCCTGCCAGAGTCTTCCTTGTCATCGTTGTTCCTGGATCTTCTCCAACACTGGATTACCGTTCACCATCACAAGGATTACACTCACCGGGATTCGAGGGATCTTCACTGGAGCAAGCACCATCATCCGTTGTCCACCGAGGTCCCTGTGTAACCGTGCCATCAGCCTTGTGTCCGCCCACCTGTGTTTCCCTGTGAACTTGTCGTGCTTATCTGACTTTTGTGCTGTTTGTCAATAAACACGCCTTGCGATTACATCCTGTCTCTGTGTTACGTAACATTTATATATTTTTTTTAATTGGCTGATTCTCTTTTGCCAATTGACTCTAAGTAAATCTCTTGGATTTTTTAGTTATGACACCTAGATAAGTAAAAAAAAATTTCTGCTGTCTTGAATGGGGTGGATTTTACATACAGTTCACAGGCTTTGGGCATAATAGTCATCATTTCACTTTTTTTCCCAATTAACAGTAAAACCTGATATATTCCTGAATCTTGTAATTGAAGTGAGGAGATGTGGAACAGACTTACAGGGATTATTTATTAACATCAGTATATTGTCTGCGTAAAGTGAAATATGTTGTGGGAGGCCACCTAACGTAATAGGTTGGATATCTGCCTTTTGCCGATTGTATGCAGCCAATGGCTCTATTACAACTGCAAAGAAAAATGGGGACAGTGGACATCCTGGTCTTGTCCTTCTATGGATTGAAAAAGGAGCCAAGATATTTTGATTGGTCACTACTGAGGCTTTTAGACAGCAATATTTTTATATTTATTTATCCAATTTCTAAAAACATGGCCAAAAACGTTTAGGGCCGACATCATATATCTCCATTCCACTTGGTCTAATGCTCTTGGTCTAATGAAATAACTGCAGCTTCTTCATGGTTTGAATATAAAACATTACATAGGCGACGCAAATTAAAAAAAAAAAATGTCTACCTGGCATAAAGCCTGTCTGATCTGGATGTATAATATCGCAAATGTGCTTCTTCAATCTTTTTGCAGGGATTTTCCCAATTATTTTTGTTTCATTAGGTAGTAAAGCAATCAGTCTGTATGATGATGACACTTGTAGTCAGTCTGGATCTGGTTTAGGTATAACAGCAATATGGGCGTCATATGGCAAGGAAACTGCCAACTTCCTGTCAGTGTCTAAACATGCGTACCAACAATGGCAGGATAACCTTTCTGAATCTTTTGTAAAATTCAATGCTGAATCCAGCAGTTGTTGTTGGGAAATTCTTTAATTGTGTTTTCCACCTCTTCAGTACTTATATCTGCATCTAATGTTCTTAAAGCCTCATCGCTTAATTTTGGCAAAAGTATTCCTTCCAAAAAACGATCAATATTTTCCTGGTCAGACCTGTCTCTGGAGGTATAGACCTCAGAATAAAATGTTGCAAAATTTGTATTCATTTCATTTGGATTAGTTATTGTTTTCCCCTCTTTGCTCTTAATTTGATATATGGCTTTAGACGCTTGATTTTTGTCAAAGTTGCCGTGCTAGAAGATTTTGGGGCTTATCTCCTAAAAGAAAAGTATCCTGAAGGCATATTAAGGTCTTATGAAGCAAAACAGTCGAAATTCTATGAAAGAAACTGAATATTATTTACAACATTATGTTACAAATGTAATCCTGTTTTAAAGTGTTAGCATTTTGTAACAAGGTCCACCTTTGGATAAACCAGGGGCGATTCTAAGATTTTCATTTTAGGGGGGCTCAGCCCCCAATAAGGGTATGATTAAAAAATATTATTTGACTATTAGGGTAGGGTTGTATACTACTAACCTTATTGCAATCCACTATTCCATTGTATTCCCTGTATTTCATATATGGGAGTAGGAGTACTGACTGAGCCATATACAACACTGTAAAAAAAAAACTAATACAGTTTTTTAGATGTGACCAGTCACTGGAAATTTTTGAATTGGGAATGTAGATTTTTTTTTTTTTTTTTTTTTTTTACAATAAAGACTTTGTGATTCAGAATTAGGACATTCATGTTTATCCTTTGATGATACCACTGCTTTTTCTTATGAAATGTACGTGGAAATTGGCAGAAAATTAAAACAACATAAGGGTTCAATGACTGCAATGAATCTTGGGAATACAGTGGTATTGTGTGTGTGAGGCTGTCTGTTCTATTCTCACCTGACTGTTGCTCATTTGCAGACCTACTCCCGCACGACAAAAAATGTTGTATATCCATCTACAATGAAATATAAATTAATTATTATTATTATTATTAATTTTTAGCCTTTATAATCAACAATACGGTTGGTTATACATCAAGTCAGCCCCTGAAAATTTATTTCATTTCAAATCATTTAACTAACCAGCTAATATTCATTAAGAATATAGACAAAACATGTATTAATGTAATTGTCTATTGGCAATATGTTTAATCTGTTCTATATTTATTTCTATTTATTAAAAATAACACCATTATCAATTTGCCACTTCTATAAATCAATTACTTAAAAAAAAAAATCACAGATCCCTTTACTCTTACTCTAATATATTTATCATGATACACTAATGATTCATTATTACTTAATACAAAATTATATTTAATAATAGAAAACAAAATATCTCCACATGATGTTTCTCTCTCTGTGCCATTTAGTACTTTCAGACAATGATGTGTGTCTTTAATCATTTCTGTGGATGGCTGCATAATGTAATGCCGAAATACACAATAATATGTTTTCAATTTTAAAAAGTAAATTAAAATAAATCATGATCGTTTTCTAAAGTATGTTTTCATGGGTGTTAATCACTTCATTTTTGTTGAAAGAAAAAACAACTGTCACACTGTGAAAAAGGCTGAAGGTGAACGCAGCGAAGATGTATTGGTATTGGATGCGAGAACACACACACGCGCGCGCGCGCGCGCAGACACACACACACACACACACACACACACACCTTGTACTCACTGAATCCATGCAGACTCAGATCAGGGGAGGAGCCAGAACTTGACGCAGCTTGCCACCGTTTCAAAAGAGTTTTTAAAGGGGACTGAAGCGATCACTAATTAATTAATCAAATAATTTTTTAGGGGGGCTGGGCATAAGTTTAGGGGGGCTGAAGCCCCACTAAAAAGGGCCTAGCGACGCCCCTGGGATAAACATCAACTAAACTCAGGTTTGTTTAAATAAATCCCCATTTTTTTATGGCTTTACAGAATTTTTATTATGCAGGATACTTTACCCATGTGTTAACCAAGCAAGAGTTGAACATCTAACCCTGCAAAAAAAAAAAAAAAAAAACATTCGCACAAAACCCATTAAATAAATTCATAATACACAATTCAAAATTCATCAAAAGCCAGTTACATGCAAGAGATAGCTCAATTCTGCTTAAAGGGGGGGTGAAATGCTATTTCATGCATACTGAGTTTTTTACACTGTTAAAGAGTTGGATTCCCATGCTAAACATGGACAAAGTTTAAAAAATTAAGTTGTACGTTTGAAGGAGTATTTCTGTTCCAAAAATACTCCTTCCGGTTTGTCACAAGTTTAGGAAAGTTTTTTTTCGAGTATGGCTCTGTGTGACGTTAGATTGAGCGGAATTTCCTTATATGGTTCCTGAGGGCACTTCTCCCGGAAGAGCGCGCGCTCCCGTATAGCACAGCACTGAGAGCATAGACGTCTATTACTGAGAGCACAACAGGCATTCGCTGATCAGAGCGAGAGCGTCGCGAAATGTCACAAAAGGAGTGTGTTTTTGGTTGCCAGGGCAAGACAACCCTGCACAGATTATCTAAAGAGAAACAGCATTAAGGGACCAGTGGATGGAGTTTATTTTTACAGAGCATCAACGGAGTTGTGTGTTTGTTCCCTGCATTTCGAAGATGCTTGTTTTACTAACAAGGCCCAGTTTGACGACGGATTTGCACATCGTTTATTTCTTAAGGATAATGCAGTCCCAACGAAAAAGGGTCACGATCGTGTGTTGGAACCGCATGCGGTGAGTAAAACGGCTTCAAATATCTCTGTGTTGGCGTGTGAGCACATCAAGTAAACAACATGTGATGTTGTCATCAAACTGCACGAGTAAAACTGCTTCAAATATCTCTGTGTTGTTAATTTAGCTATCGGCGCGTAAGAACATCAAGTAAACAACATGCGATGTTGTCATCAAACTGCACTTTCCACATGTACAGCTTAAAAAAAAAAAAAAGACGACAAAGTGGAACTTAGTCATTTTCCAAAACCGCTAAGCAAATATATATACAGTTTCAGTACATACCACATAGAGACGCTGTTGTTGCTGCTGCTCTTGTTAAATTTCAGCCTCTGGATCTGATTCTGGATCATAAATATATGCTGAATCTGACTGTTAGCAATGGTTTGTTTTGGTTGGTTTTGTCCTCACGTAATGTCACAGCTTCCAAACGCTATCAAAGCAAAAGCCCTTCCGGGAAAAATCGGTACAGACTATCTTTCTCTTATGAATATAATAAAACTAAAGACTTTTTGGAGTTATGAAGGATGCAGTACTACTCTATAGGTACTCAAGATTAACAGGATATTGAGTGAAAACGAGCATTTCACCCCCCCCCCCCCCCCTTTAAACACTAATCATATTGCGTCCATGTAAAATACATAAACAATGGGGATACAAACAAAATATAACAAAGAAAAGAAAACTAGTCTGCCAAAAGGGCCGGTCCCATTTCTTTTGGCCAATTTACCAGTTGAAGTACCCAGGCAGATTAGACAATAAACCTAAAACCAAACATTCAAACCAAAAAGGTAAACTGAAACACAAATATAACAAGAGCAACAAATGGGCTACAAAACAAAATGACAATGATTTGGATTACCCTTTATTGAATAAATACCTGCGATTGGATCTCTCTATCTCCCTGTGTCTCTCGGTGCACGATCGTCACAATACATTGCTAACCACAGCCCCTTAATTCATGACTTTACTCCCCAGATATCACCTGCTACAATTTTATATCTAAACAGTTGGTCAGACACTAAAATCCTGGTCATCCTGATTTATCTATACAGTTCAAGTGACAGTCTAAAATAGTTTATTTAATTTCCAATCAGGCAAAAGTGAATCTTAAGAATGAAAAATGGCATAGATTTTGAAGTTCATTTTCTGATATTTCACATTACTAGCAACTTCGCTGGCTTAACAAATGCATAAAAGAGATAAAATGGACAAATACCAATGCAAATTGATGGTAACCATTGTTTTAAGGTTGAGGTGCAACTGCTAATGTTAGCTTCCTCTCAGCCTGTCCTTTACTAATGCAGCATCTAATTGACAAAATAATTACTTTATAATGATATGAAAACATTCACTGTTGTGTACTGTATACAGACTATTTTACTGGCTGCATCTAAAGTCGCACACTCTTGAGTAGGTTTTTTTAAAATAAATAATTATTTCACGACCACTAAAAGAGTGTTTTATGTAGTATGAATGTGTGTTGTATGGATGTAATCTGGACAAACTACATTTGCCATGTTGTCACTTGTGATGTATTTTATATTGCAATAGGTAGCACTTCATTTTTAATGTTGAATCAAGACTAGCAAGTACATAATTTACTAACAAAAATCAGGGGAGGTGGAAATGTTGGGGCAGTGTCCAAGGAAGATCATTGGGGTGGAGGGATATATGGGGCATGGAAGAGAATAGGATAAAATTCCTCCTGTGCTCCACATACGATGTCCTACCAACGCCAGTGAATCTCCATCGTTGGGGGCTGGTTGAGAGCCAAAACTGCACATTGTGTGGGAAACTGGCAAGCCTTGAACATGTGTTGTCATCATGTCAAGCTAGTCTGGCTGATGGCAAGTTCAAATGGAGGCACGACCAGATACTTGCCGAGCTGGCTACAGGCCTGGAGGAAGAGAGAACTTGCCAGTGGAAGTGTCCCAGCAGGAAACGGCTCGTGGCGAATATCCAAAAAAGAGCAGAGACAGCATCGAGGTGGCTGTGGCTGAAGCGCTGTGAGCAATGGAACAGCCCACGGGGTAGGGAGGAAATATAAAAGAGCACTAGTTGTGGAGTCCAAAGGGCCGAGGGGGCTGCCCCAGGATGCTGGGGTTAGCTGTCAAGCCCTCTGGAGGTGTTGTGGGTTAATTGGTGAAACACTGTTGAAGGAGGTTACCCACCTGATGACCCAAAGAAAGCACATTGGTCCAACACCAAAAAGCTCAGTAGGTTGGACTTATAATGCACATGTGTTGACCATCACCTCAAATAGGCGGCTGGGACTTTACCCAGCCATTGAGGTGAGAGTGATGATCCTATCATATTTCAGACTATTTAAATTGTATTTTCGATTAAATATATTTTATTTATAACTAAGACCTCTGTGCCTTCAGTAATGCCAAATGGCCCTTTTGTTATGGAAGATATGTTTGGTAAAGGAAATAAGAAGTCTTTGATCATTTTCAATCTACAAAAAAAAAAAAGAAGAAAAAAAAAGGTAAAAATTACGTGCTAGCACAAAGTTTCTTAGTAACTGCCAGTAAATGTGTGATTCTTAAGATAAGACTGATGTAGCTGAAGCAATTAGTCAGCAGAGAAGGCCGTAGTGCGTAAGTGGTTGCTTAATACTTAGTTTTTTCTGTTTTTTATTGTTGCAACATAGGCTTATTGGAAATACATTAGTGTTTTTCTTAAGAGCAACCCTTTTTTTCTTTTTAAGTTGATGCAACCCATACATACATGCTTACACACAAACATACACTATATATATATATAGTAGCAAAAATCACTTTTTGGGGAACAATTAACTCAAATGAATGAGTCTATGAATATGGTGTGCTTATTGCTTACAAATATTAAATTACCCATAGAGGGAATATTCAATCATTTAAATGTAACCTTTACTAGGATTAATTAGTTATCTAGACAATCTGTTTGTCCTGCGAACTGGATGTTAGACTTCCTTATCAAAAATCAATAAAAATACCCTTCTTACAAACTCCAAGAAATATTAATCTTCTGATCAGAGAAAACAATATTTCATGTGTCTGTGCTATTTAGAATACTGAAATTAATTCCAAGAAAACAAAGCTTTGTAACTTAGATCACATGATTCAGGGACTTCGATTTTGGTGAGCAATAAAACAGGTTCAATTCAAGCAAATTATTGTACTTAATAAAAACAGACTAAAGAGTACATAACTACAATTCACACAGAGTAAATATGAGTATATAGCAAAACAAACAGTACAATTTAAACAAAATAATCGAACGAGAATAGTAATGAGATAGAGAGGGAGAAAATGAGAGAGAGAGAAAGAGAAGGCAGATCTCAGAGTGACAATTTTCAAACAGTTAACTTTGAAAGAGACCCCAAGTCATTGGATAATTCCGCGAAAAGAAATTGTTGCTAAATTTTTTATGGTGGAGTTATTTTGGGCAGCGTTCAAAGTTTGTTTTTGTGAGCAATATTCATATTCATATTCATGTGTATTTTTGGGTATTGATATTATGCACGCGCATTTTTGAATCGCGAGTTAAGTCTCGCTTTGAGCAACTTACTCGGCACAAAAGCCAGCTGTGCAGCACATTACCAGTTTCTAGAAATACCTTACAGTATAGTCACTGTTATTTTGCTGAAAGTACACTGCAGTATAATATTAAGTCTCCTGTTAAGAGAAGACCAAGATCTCTCTGCAGTGAGTTCAAGTTCAAGTTCATTTATTTATATAGCACATTTAAACAGCCACACAAGACAGACCAAAGTGCTTTACAGAACAAGCATATAAGAATAAAAGCAGAAAAACACACATAGAGAACAACTAAGCTAAGATTAATTATAAAATCAAGAAGCAAATGTAGAAAAAAAAAAATAATAATAATAAAATAAATAAATAAATATTAATAATAAGAACAGTCTAAGATAAGTAATCAATATGCTAACGAGAATAGATATGTTTTGACCAGAGACTTAAAAACAGGGAGGTTGGGAGCAGTTCTGATCTCTAGAGGCATGGTGTTCCACAGACAAGGCCCTGCCACCGCAAAAGCACGCTCCCCTCTACGCTTAAGTCTGACACGAGGGACTACCAGCAGCGCCTGGTCGTGGGATCTGAGACTTCTGGACGGAATGTACGGATGAATAAGTTCAGAGAGATAAACTGGTGCTAGGTTGTGTAAAGATTTGAAGACAAAGAGAAGAATTTTGAAATCTATTCTCTGCCGGACTGGTAACCAATGTAAAGATCTGAGGATGGGAGAGATATGGTCATATTTGCGACAATTATGGATGAGTCTGGCTGCCGCATTTTGGACTAACTGAAGACGGGAGATTTGAGAATCTGATATACCGCAATATAGTGAGTTGCAATAATCCAGTCGACACGTGATGAAAGCATGAACCGCCATTTCCAGAGTTATTGGAGTGAGAAAGCCTTTGATTTTAGATAGTAAGCGAAGTTGGTAGAAACCAGAACTGACTACAAATGAGATGTGTTTATCAAACTTTAAAGACTGGTCAACAAGAAAACCTAAGTTCCGCACTTCTGTAGATTTAAAGGGAGATAGACCTCCCAAGTGTGGGCATGTGAACTGGGACCTTTCACTCGGGCTGAAAACAATGACCTCGGTCTTATCATCATTAAGGGATAGGAAATTTTGAGCTAGCCATGCCTTCACCTCCTCTAAGCATAGATGAAGAGAGTTTAGTGCTGCAGGATTATTGCGCTTGATTGGAATGTAAATTTGGGTGTCGTCTGCATAAAAGTGAAAAGATACACAGTGTTTCCTAAAAATTGTGCCCAACGGTAGCATGTAAAGAGCAAATAGAGAGGGAGCCAAAATAGAGCCCTGTGGAAGACCACATCTCAGGGGTGCCATGGAGCTGGAAAAGTTTCCCATTTTTACTAAAAACTTTCTGTCAGTAAGGTAAGACTGGAACCATGACAGGACAGAGCCTTTTATGCCCACCCACGTCTCCAGTCTAGCTAGCAGAGTAGGGTGGTCAACGGTGTCAAAAGTCGCCGACAGATCTAGGAGAACTAGAACCACAGTGTCTCCACAGTCAGTGGAGAGATAAATGTCATTTAGCACTCGCAGGAGAGCGGACTCAGTGCTGTGGGCAGTCCTAAACCCAGATTGAAAGACCTCATATATACAGTTATTTGACAAAAAGTGTTGGAACTGATCCAACACGATTTTCTCTAATAACTTGGAAATGAAAGGTAGGACAGAGATGGGCCGGTAATTTTTTAAAACAGAAGGATCCAGTGAAGGCTTCTTGAGCAAAGGAGTGACCGTAGCCACTTTAAGATTGGCCGGAACAGATCCAGTGCTTAGACACTTGTTAATAAGGGATACCATACCTGGACCCACCGTGTTTGTGATTAATTTTAAAAATCTCGGGTGAATGATATCATTTGGGCAGAATGAAGGTTTGAGCTTAGCGCTCACATCCTTCAGTGTCTGGAGGTTAATGGGAACAAAAGCCTCCCAAACACAGGAGGTACGTGGCCTAATAGGGGGGAGAGTTAATTTAGGGCAGATACTGGTCCTTAATGTAGTGATTTTGTTAATAAAAAATCTCTGGAAGTCTTCACATAGAGCATCTGAGGCAACAGACAATTTAGCAGATGGGTTTAAAACAGAATGAATGACAGAAAACAAGACCTTAGGGTTAGAGTGATTGGATTCAATTAAGTTTGAGAAGTATGCAGCTTTAGCTGATTTAGCAGTGTTCTGGTAAGCTGTAAGAGAGTCTTTGAACATGCGGAAGGAGACACTTAGCCTGTCCCGTTTCCATTTGCGTTCGGCCTTTCTACATGTTTGTCTTTGGAGACGAGTGTCAGAATTTTGCCACATATCTGATTTTGGTTTGGGTTTGTGAGGCTTAAGAGGAGCAGTCACGTTTGCTACTTTAAGCCAGGCAGAATTTAAAAGGCTAAGATGCTGATCTGCATCCAGGTCAGATAAAGGTTGGTCCAAGTGCCAGTGAGAGCATAACTCAGTAAAGCACAAGTCGAAGTTTGTGTTGAACTGAGGAGAATAGAACCGTGACATAACAGGATCAGTAGTGGGTTGAGAAAGCTCCAGAAGAGACAGTGAGAATAAAATAGGCTTGTGATCAGAGAGAGGAAAATCAGAGATAACAATATCAGTGACATTAATCCCATAAGATAACACAAGGTCCAGTGTGTGGCCCTGAGTGTGGGTAGAGTTTTTGACCCACTGCAGTAGTTTAAAAGCATCTATTAAGTCAAGAAACTCCTGCGACAGGGAGTTTGAAAGACAGCAGACATGAATATTGAAGTCGCCCAACAAAAGGAAGCGATCATAATTTGTGGCAATGTTGCCAATGAACTCAGTGAATTGGAGTATAAAATCCTTAGTGAAGAGTGGAGGGCGGTATATCACCCCAATACAGATGGGACCATTCCAATCTAGGTGGAGAAGCTGAGTTTCAAAGGTGGGGAAGGCCGTTGCAGGGACCAGCCGGCAGCGTGAGGAGAGAGAGTTATTTAAAATAGTTAAAATCCCACCCCCGCGTCCATTAGGACGAGGAGAGTTAAAAAATGTACAGTTTGCTGGAACCAGTTCTGATAAGGGAGTTAAATCACCGACCTTTATCCATGATTCTGTGATGAACATAAAATCCAAGTTGTGTGATGAGTAGAAGTCGTTTAATAAAAAGGTCTTATTCACCACGGAGCGGGCGTTTATTAGCGCCAACTTAGGTGGAGGAATAGACACGTGAGATGACGGCGCTTTTCTCAATGAGCGCAGATTTTCGTGATTTACTCCGTTCCGCCGGGCACGTCGGCCAACACTGCGGAGATCAACCTGAGTGGCAAGACTCAGATGTAGAGGGAAAACAGGACGAAGACATCGGTAAACCGCGTCCCGCGGGTGCCATGCTACAGATCTGCGTCCAAACGAAATGTCAGCTTGTAAATAAGCTTTCAGTTTCGTCATGTAACCTCCGCGGCAACCTCGTTTCCTCCTTCGCTTTCTCCGCACGGTGTTTAGCGGCCACCGGCAGATATCGTGCAGGAAGATAGTTTGGGGAGGCTCGTATGGTTTGTGAAGTGGGCATTCCACGTCCACGGTGTGAAAGTTCGCGTAGTGAAAGTTCGCGTATGAATCCCCAACGGAGATGCGGATGTCTAGGAGAGCTTGACGGGCGTACACCAGCCGCGTACAGCAGGTAAACGACACCTCAGACAGAAAGAGAAGAAAACACGAGAGCTGCAGACGGCAAGCCAAACACACAGGCGCCATCTTGTTCAGAATATTACAGGACATGTAATATTCTTCAGCAACGGCAAGGCCCAAGAACATTTTAATATTAATAAACTGCCTATTAAAGACGAAGAAATCTCTTTTTAGTGTGAGACGTAAATCTGATCAGAGCGATGTTCCTCTGATTCAGTAATAAAAGGCCTCATAATTACATATTGATATTGAATTCGTGGTTAAACAAAGTGATATTCAAAAATAAATGGTAAACTCCTGGTTAAACATTGGCTTAGCTACCCAATTTTAAACCTAAAACATTTAAATCATAAGTGCTATTTAGATAAATGTGTATGGGAAACCTTTGTCTGTTTGTTATTTGTGATTTGTTGCAGAAAATCATCGCGTGACGCGAGCTGAAAGCTCTTAGCTTTTGAATCACATTATAATTGGTCGTAATTCCACTGACTAAATGTGACGAATCGTGTACCAGAGATGTCTAAGTGGTGCCCACAGCATAACATAGGTTTCATAGACAATTGGACGAGCTTTTGGGGCAGACCTGACCTGTTTAAAAGAGATGGTCTTCATCCCTCCTGGGGTGACGCCACTCTTCTCTCTAGAAATATGGAAAATAGTCTTAGTGTTTATACTTGACTAACTGGGGCCCAGGTCAGGAAGCAGACAGACTGGCTAAACCGACCATTTGCTAGCTGCCTCCCGTCACAGAGGTCAGTTAATTCTCAGCACATAGAGACTCTTTCACCTAGATATCACACTATAGAGACTGTGTCTGTTCCCCGAACTAGAAAATACAAAAAACGTCCAAACCAAGTTAAGGTTAACAATTTTATTGAGGTTCAACAAATAAAAAACAAATGCAATATGGATAAACAAATGATAAAGCTTGGCTTATTGAATATCAGATCAATTTCTACGAAAACACTTTTTGTAAATAATATGATAACTGATCATAATATAGATGTGCTCTGTTTGACAGAAACCTGGCTAAAACCTGATGATTACATTATTTTAAATGAGTCCACCCCCCAAGATTACTGTTATAAACACGAGCCACGTCTATAAGGCAAAGGGGGAGGAGTTGCTTCAATTTATAACAACGTTTTCAGGATTTCTCAGAGGGCAGGCTTCAAGTATAACTCGTTTGAAGTAATGGTGCTACATATAACATTATCCAGAGAAACAAATGTTAATGATAAATCCCGTTATGTTTGTACTGGCTACTGTATACAGGCCACCAGGCCACCATACAGACTTTATTAAAGAGTTTGGTGATTTTACATCCGAGTTAGTTCTGGCTGCAGATAAAGTTTTAATAATTGGTGATTTTAATATCCATGTCGATAATGAAAAAGATGCATTGGCATCAGCATTTATAGACATTCTGAACTCTATTGGTGTTAGACAACATGTTTCAGGATCTACTCATTGTCGAAATCATACTCTAGATTTAATACTGTCACATGGAATTGATGTTGATAGTGTTGAAATTATTCAGCCTAGTGATGTTATCTCAGATCATTATTTAGTTCTGTGCAAACTTCATATAGCCAAAATTGTAAATTCTACTTCTTGTTACAAGTATCAAAGAACCATCACTTCTACAACAAAAGACTGCTTTTTAAGCTATCTTCCTTATGTATCCAAATTCCTTAGCATATCCAAAACCTCAGAACAACTTGATGTAACAGAAACTATGGACTCTATCTTTTCTAGCACTTTAAATGCAGTTGCTCCTTTATGCTTAAGGAAGGTTAAGGAAAACAGTTTGACACCATGGTATAATGAGCATACTCGCACCCTAAAGAGAGCAGACAGTGCACTATAGACCCCTGAGGAACAGTTCCACTCATTCTCTACTATAGGAGAGGAAGAATTGTATAAACTTGTTAAATCATCTAAACCAACAACATGTATGTTAGACCCTATACCATCTAAGCTCCTAAAAGAGGTGCTTCCAGAAGTCATAGGTCCTCTTTTGACTATTATTAATTCCTCATTGTCATTAGGATATGTCCCCAAAACCTTCAAACTGGCTGTTATTAAGCCTTTCATTAAAAAAAACACAACTTGACCCCAAAGAACTAGTTAATTATAGACCAATCTCGAATCTCCATTTTCTGTCCAAGATACTAGAAAAGGTGGTATCCTCACAATTATATTCCTTCTTAGAGAAAAATGGTATATTATATGTGAGGATTTCCAGTCAGGATTTAGACCGTATCATAGTACTGAGACTGCTCTCCTTAGAGTTACAATTGATCTGCTCTTATCATCTGATCATGGGTGTATCTCTCTATGTTTTGTTGGATCTTAGTGCTGCGTTTGACACAATTGACTACAGCATTCTTTTGCATAGACTTGAACACTTTGTTGGCATCAGTGGAAGTGCATTAGCATGGTTTAAATCGTACTTATATGACCGCCATCAGTTCGTAGCAGTGAATGAAGATGTATCATATCGATCACAAGTGCAGTATGGAGTACCTCAAGGCTTAGTACTAGGGCCGCTACTCTTCACGCTTTATATGTTACCCTTGGAAGATATCATCAGGAAACATGGTGTTAGCTTTCACTGTTATGCTGATGATACTCAGCTCTATATTTCTTCGCGGCCCGGTGAAACACACCAATTTGAAAAACTAATGGAATGCATAGTCGATATAAAAAATTGGATGACGAGTAATTTCTTACTGCTAAATTCAGATAAAACAGAAGTGTTAATTATAGGACCTAAAAACTCTGCTTGTAATAACCTAGAACACTGTCTAAGACTTGATGGTTGCTCTGTCAATTCTTCGTCATCAGTTAGGAACCTAGGTGTGCTATTTGATCCCAATCTTTCTTTAGAAAGCCACGTTTCTAGCATTTGTAAAACTGCATTTTTCCATCTCAAGAATATATCTAAATTATGACCTATGCTCTTGTAGCAAGTTGGGAAGAGAAAAGTATTGATTGTGTCTTGGGTTTGTATGATGAACTTCCCAAAACTATTTTTCTTTGTTTTTGGGAACTATCGGTTGGGGTGTTTGTTGTGTGGGACATTTATCAGTGTTGCGCGCTATGCATTTGGAGTGCGTGAGTTACGTCATTCTCAGTTTGCGGATAGATGCTGGCGAGGAAAGACGCACTTATTTTCTCTCGCTCTTCCTACTTAATGTTGGTATGTAAGTAGAGTTCATTCAATTAAAGTTCGTTGATCATTGAGTACAATGTTATATTGAATCGATTGTACACATGCATATTGTGTATTTTGAATTTTGTGTGAGCTTTATCGGACGCACGTGGAGTGAACTAACTGTTGATTTGTGCACAGTGTGTGATGTGGGAAGAGGTTGGCGCAACAAAAAATATTGATCAAATTGTCCCATATGTTTCCAGGTATGTTCAGTTCTTCAATTTAACCAGCATAACGTGATCTAATTTTTGTAAATTGGGTTTATAATGAATATGTGGATTGTGCTTTTGAGCAGATATTGTATATTTATTTCTCAGATTCTATAATACATTATATTATGTTACAGCCATCTACTACACTGGTTTTGCAGTTCTATAGAGTATAATGTGGATGTGTCTGATGTTTTGAAGGAAAAACAACAACATTATTCTTATGTGTTACTATTGATATGTTTGAAGAATATATACACATCCAGCCATTTCATCACTTTATTTTTCCTTTAACGAAAGAAATGTATTATTTGCACAATAATGTATCTGCTACATAATGTTAAATATGTATCCAAGTGAGTTACGTCATCCTCAGTTTGCGGATAGACGCTGGCGAGGAAAGACACACTTATTTTCTCTCGCTCTTCCTACTTAATGTTGTGTGTGATGTGGGAAGAGGTTGGCGCAACGAAAAATATTGATCAAATTGTCCCATATGTTTCCAGGGCGGGTCAATAAATTCAGCTGTTCTCAAGCCATCCTGTTGTCTACTGTGTGAAATTCGTTATGTGCAGAAAGGGATGTGCTACATAAAACTGGTGCCGTGACCCGGATGGGAGTGAGGTTTGGGGGGTGAGTGTAACGGAGGCCAGCGAGTAGTGCTGTGCAGGTAAACTTCACTCCCCGATCTCAAGAGACGCACTAGCGACAGACGCTAGTGGCTGTAGCCATTTAGCCTCCTTGTTAGTGCGTCCGCCTCCCATGCCGGAAGACCCGGGTTCGAGCCCCGCTCGGAGCGAGTGCGAGGAGCGTCAGAGAGGACCCGGGTGAGAGGGGTTACATTGGTGCAATGACCCGGATGGGAGTGAGGTTTAGGGGGTGAGTGTAACGGAGGCCAGCGTCAGAGAGGACCCGGGTGAGAGGGGTTACACTCTCAATGTCAAATGCAGAAATGTTAATCCATGCATTTATGACTTCAAGGTTAGATTATTGTAATGCTTTATTGGGTGGTTGTTCTGTACGCTTAGTAAACAAACTACAGCTAGTCCAAAATGCAGCAGCAAGAGTTCTTACTAGAACCAGGAAGTATGACCATATTAGCCCGGTCCTGTCATCGCTGCACTGGCTCCCTATCAAACATCGTATAGATTTTAAAATATTGCTTATTACTTAGAAAGCCCTGAATGGTTTAGCACCTCAGTATTTGAATGAGCTCCTTTTACATTATACACCTCTACGTCCGCTACATTCTCAGGCAATTTGATAATACCTAGAATATCAAAATCAACTGCGGGCAGCAGGTCCTTTTCCTATTTGGCGCCTAAACTCTGGAATAACCTACCTAACATTGTTCGGGAGGCAGACACACTCTTGCAGTTTAAATCTAGATTAAAGACCCATCTCTTTAACCTGGCATACACATAACATACTAATATGTTTTTAATATCCAAATCTGTTAAAGGATTTTTAGGCTACATTAATTAGGTAAACCGGAACCGGAAACACTTCACATAACACCCGATGTACAGGGCAGTCGCCAGAACAAACCAAATGGGGGGGCATTTAATTTTCATAGGGGGGCACACTTTTTTTAATGATCTGAGACGGACCATAACATAAACCCATATTAGGCTATAACTAAAATAGACCACAATAGTCTTGTTTTGTTCAATTATTCAAATAAAATACTTCACCGTTTGATCTCAACGTCTCTGTTTATTGTCTCTTAACATTTCCAAAACCGCCAAAAATTTATTCTGAGATCGCATGCAACGCGCAAAGGAATTGCGTATAAACAATACAATACTGTATGCTTAACTAAATGAATTGCATGATTTATATATACATATACATATACTTACACACAAACTGCATATTGTAATTTGAATTAATAAAACTACTAACACAAAAATAACATATTGAAAGGTCTGCTGCTGGAGACTTGCCATTGGTGGTTGTATTTGAATAATTAATGGGGTAGGTCTTTGCAAGGTTTGGGTGCTGTTTTGGGATGTTTTAACAGTCATTTATGAATATGATTACATAATTATATGTGTAATAATGCGTTGAATAATGAATCATCTGAATCATTTCTGAAGGTAATGTGTTATGCATTTCTAGTGTTACCGTTGTAGTGATTACTGTTCCTGTGAGCCAAGTTCTGCTGAAACAACGTTATTAGTGCAATAACCTAAATCAATAACATTCAATATCATAAAGTTGCCTTGATTTCAACTCTGCTCGACACTCTCAAAGGCCAAGTCGCGCCGCGCCGCTGCTCGACGCTGGTTTACATTGAAAATGAATGACTTTCGGCCACTTTGACGCTCTCGACGCCGATGGTGTGAATGCACAGTAATGCAAGTTTGGTTAATTGTTCCGTGTGTTACGTTAAGGGGTGCACAAAAAGTCATTTGGGGGGGCACTGCCCCCCGATGCCCCCCCTTGACGACGGGCCTGCCGATGTACCTTCTACATCATTAGAAGAATGGCATCTACGCTAATATTTGTCTGTTTCTCTCTTGTTCCAAGGTCACTGTGGCCACCAGATCCAGTCTGTATCCAGATCAGAGGGTCACTGCAGTCACCCGGATCCAGTACGTATCCAGACATGATGGTGGATCAGCACCTAGAACGGACTTCTACTGCCCTGAAAGACAGCGGAGACCAGGATAACTAGAGCCCCAAATACAGATTCCCTGTAAATACCTTGTCTCAGAGGACCACCAGGACAAGACCACAGGAAACAGATGATTCTTCTGCACTATCTGACTTTGCTGCAGCCTGGAATTGAACTACTGGTTTCGTCTGGTCAGAGGAGAACTGGCCCCCCAACTGAGCCTGATTTCTCCCAAGGTTTTTTTCTCAATTCTGTCACCGATGGTGTTTCGGTTCCTTGCCGCTGTCCCCTCTGGCTTGCTTAGTTGGGGTCACTTCATCTACAGCGATATCATTGACTTGATTGCAAATAAATGCACAGACACTATTTAAACTGAACAGAGATGACATAACTGAATTCAATGATGAACTGCTTTTAACTATCATTTTGCATTATTGAGACACTGTTTTCCAAATGAATGTTGTTCAGTGCTTTGACGCAATGTATTTTGTTTAAAGCACTATATAAATAAAGGTGATTGATCAATATAAGGGTAATCCAAATCTTGGTCGAACAAGCAGAGGTCAAAGCCAAACAGACAGTCCAAAAATAAACAAACAAATAAACAAGTAGGGAACAGGAAAGGGAACTCGGAAGATGAGAGGTTAGGGTCATTCTTGGGATACGAGAAGATGAAGGGGAATCTCGGATGACGAGAAGGCTGATAACATGAAGGGTAAGGACTCCATACAAACAACAGGAAAAGACTGGAATATATAGGGAGGCTAATGACAATAGAGTTCATGCACCTGGTGCAATTAACAGGAGTGCAATTACTGTGAAGACAGGACCAGACTAGAGGAATTCTAGTGCATACGGAGAAGTGCCTAATGGGAAGTGAGCCCACTAGAGGACACCCAGGGAAACAGAGACTAGACAGTGTGACATTATCCCCTCCTCCATGGAGCATCTGCCAGATGCTCCACCCGAACCCAAGGGAAAACCAAAGACACAACGAGACCAGGAGGGAGGTGGAGCGGCGGAGGATCAGGGGGAGGGACATAGGGCCAGATAAAATGGTAAAACAAAGACAAGAGAACCAGGTAGAATGGGGAAACAGAGACAAGAGAAGTGCAACACAAAAAAAGGAGTCCTGGGGGGTGGTGGAGCAGCGGAGGATCAGGGGGAGGGACGGAGGGCCAGGTCCTTAGAGGGAAACAGAACGAAAGACACAGACAAGAAACCCAGGAGGGAGGTGGACCGGCGGAGGATCAGGGGGAGGGACGGAGGGCCAGGTCCATAGGAGGAAACAGAAAGAAAGACACAGACAAGAAACCCAGGAGGGAGGTGTACCAGCGGAGGATCAGGGGGAGGGACGGAGGGCCAGGTCCATAGGAGGAAACAATAATAATAACCTTTATTTAACCAGGTAAAATCAGTTGAGAACAAGTTCTCATTTACAACTGCGACCTGGCCAAGATAAGGCAGAAACAGTGTGACAACACAGAGTTACACATAGAAATAAATAAAGTATCCAATCAACAAACCAATCCCTGTACAACATACAAACGTAATACAAAGAACAATATAATGTTGTAGCCTACACATATATACTAAGTAAACCTTAAGAGCTTAAAGAGGAAAATAAAATATAAAAATTATATAGTGCACCATTAACAGGGCTGCTAACAAGAGCAGGAATCAGTAAATAATTGTGAAATCTGATGCTTAAAGTTACCAAGGGAGATCGGTACTTCTATTTTTAAAGATTTTTGCAATTCATTCCAGTCTGTGTCCACGAGCACCTGACTCGACTTTGTAGGGTCAACCGGAACCTGATTCAACTCTGGAAAGTCAACGGGGAAATGGGGAGTCATCTCATTTATCATCAGTAAAATATGGAGTGCCACAAGGATCCGTCCTAGGTCCCCTTCTATTTTCAATATATATGTTGCCCCTTGGTAATATTATTAGAAAATACGGAATTAGCTTCCACTGTTATGCTGATGATACTCAGCTATATATCTCAACGAGACCAGATGAAACTTCCCAATTATCTAAGCTAACAGAGTGTGTTAAAAATGTAAAAGATTGGATGACACACAATTTTCTCCAATTAAATTCGGATAAGACAGAGATACTAATTATTGGACCAAAAAACACTACACAGAATCTTGTAGATTACAATCTGCAACTAGACGGATGTACTGTTACTTCCTCTACAGTCAGAAATCTGGGTGTTATATTAGACAGCAATTTGTCTTTTGAAAATCATATTTCCAATGTTACAAAAACTGCTTCTTCCATCTTAGAAACATTACCAAGCTACGAAACATGTTATCTGTTTCTGATGCAGAAAAGCTAGTTCATGCATTCATGACCTCTAGACTGGACTATTGTAATGCACTTCTAGGTGGTTGTCCTGCTTCTTCAATAAACAAGCTACAGGTAGTCCAAAATGCAGCAGCTAGAGTCCTTACGAGGTCAAGAAAATATGATCATATTACCCCAATTTTACAGTCTCTGCACTGGCTACCTATTAAGTTCCGTATCAGTTACAAATTATCATTACTTACCTATAAGGCCCTAAATGGTTTAGCTCCAGCGTACCTAACTAGCCTTCTACCACGTTACAACCCATCACGCACCCTAAGGTCACAAAACGCTGGACTTTTGGTCGTTCCTAGGATAGCAAAGTCCACTAAAGGAGGTAGAGCTTTCTCACATTTGGCTCCCAAACTATGGAATAGCCTTCCTGATAATGTTCGGGGTTCAGACACACTTTCTCTGTTTAAATCTAGATTAAAAACACATCTCTTTCGCCAAGCATTCGAATAATGTATCTTTTTAATTGTGAGTGTAGTTGCATCTGTTCAAAGGTGCATTTTTATTCATTAGCTTGGGTTAAACTAATTTTACTTTGTTGGATCAGCAGCTATGCTAATGATGTCTGTATTTTGTTTCTACGTTTCGCCACGGGATTTACATCCCGTGGTAACTAGGATTTAAACAAGCTCCAGTCTGGATCCAGAACACCTGAGAAGAGATGTTGCTGACCCTCAGAGGACCCCAGATGATGCTAACCTTGAATCAACAAACAGAACTAACAATTATTGCTAAATGTGTGACTGAATCATATAATAACTTAATAATATTGATACTTCATCGTCTAGCTGACTACGTCTTGTATTATTATTATTATTTTTCTTTTTTCTAAAATCCTGTCAAATGTGCACAAACTACTAGCTACTACTAAATATTGTAGAAACATAATTTTCTGTAAAGTTGCTTTGTAACGAATTATTTTGTAAAAAGCGCTATACAAATAAACTTGAAATGAATTGAATTGAATTGAACGGGCACCTGATTTGACTCTGGAAGGTCAACAGGAATCTGACTTGATTCAGGAGGGTCAACTGGAACGTGACTTGACTCTGGATGGTCAACAGGAGCCTGACTCGACTCTGGATAGTCAACTGGAATCTGACTCGACTCTGGATAGTCAACTGGAATCTAACTCGACTGGAACTGAGTCAACAGCAATAGCCCTGACTCTGGAGGGTCAACGGTGACTAACCCTCACTCTGTAAGGTCAACGGTGACTAACCCTGACTCTGAAAGGTCAACGGTGACTAACCCTGACTCTGGAGGGTCCACGAGCACCTGACTTGACTTTGGAGGGTCAACCGGAACCTGACTCAACTCTGCAAAGTCAACGGGCACCTGACTCTACTCTGGAAGGTCAACAGGAATCTGACTTGATTCTGGAGAATAAACTGGAACGTGACTCCACTCTGGAGGGTCAATAGGAACCTGACTCGACTCTGGATAGTCAACTGGAACCTGACTCAACTCTGGAGGGTCAACCGGAACCTGACTCAACTCTGGAGGGTCAACGGAATATGACTCGACTCTGGAAGGTCAACCGGAACCTGACTCAACTCTGGAGAGTCAACGGGAACCTGACTCAACTCAGGAACGCCCACTGTAGCTGCCATCTTCTGCAGTGGCTCCGGGCTGGCGGCCATTCTGTGCAGCGGCGCTGGGCTGGTGGCCATCTTGTGCAGCGGCATTGGACTGGCGGCCATCTTGTGCAGCGGCACTGGCTCGGCAGACTTGCACCTCCTTTCCCCTCTCTGTCCACAATGGTGTGACGGCGGTTCCCATCCGAACTCAGGGTCGACGGGAGGCCATATTGGAGAGTGATTCCGGACATCTTCTCCACCACTCACTCCTGAGCGACCTCCCCTGGTCCCACGAAACACGACCAGGTGAGTACCCTCGAAACCATTCCTCACCCGCTCGGTGATTGGGGAGGAAATATGAATAGACATACCGCTGGATCTTTTCTTGGATGGAGTCCGTGACGGATCGTGTACCAGAGAGACACAGGAGATAGTAGATCCAATTGCAGGTATTTATTTAGTATAAGGGTAATCAAGAGTTCATGCACCTGGTGCAATTAATAGGAGTGCAATTACTGTGAAGACAGGACCAGACTAGAGGAATTCTAGTGCCTACGGTGAAGTACCTAAGGGAAAGTGAGCCCACTAGTTGACACCCAGGGAAACAGAAACTAGACAGCGTGACACTAAACAACAGAGGGGTCCTTTAAGTCTGTTAACTTCCGAACATTGTTTCTTTGAAACCTCCATGCTACTGTAAGCCATCATTTGGGAGTGTTAGTGTGCCTGCGTAGCATGTCAACACAACAGTTACGCGACTTAGCCCATAAGGTATGCACCAAACAAAAAACTGTGTCGGAAAAGATTGTAAAACAACCAACTATTTGCCCTGTCTCTGAGTTCTATTCAGAGTTGACCCTAGAGGGTGCCCAACAGCACCACAGTTATAGACCCGACAACCGAGAATCAAAACCAAAGGAGGGGGGGGGGGGCACCTGAGAAGTGGGCCGGCGACCCAGAAAGAATTGACCTCCAGCCTGCAGAACACCACACCCAGAGAGCCGGGAGGGGGAACACTCTCGATGTGATGCTTGGAAGCTCAAGGCTGAAACCACATCTAACAGGAAAAGTGCAGCCAAGTCCAAAGTTTCAGAAACTCCTGAACGTACTGAAAAAGTTCCTTCAAAAGAAACCTCGCAAGGAAGACAAGAAGGATGAACTAGACACCGCATGACTAAACCTTGTGCCTGAAACCAATGCATTCCCGACGTTTCCGCAACTGAACCAAGCACCCAGAACACTGTTTTTCACCACAAACTATTGAACTTGCTGTTGCATCATCAAATGAAAGCAACACCCACTCAGTCCAGCTGACGTCTGCACCTCGTGACCAAGAAAGCATCATCCCTCACACTGAGGTACCAGAAAGTGCTATTTTGGTTATCTGTACCCACAACGAAACACACAAGACATACCATAACTGCTTATCGATCAACACACAAGCCCCAACACCAAAACTCCTGGGGAACCTGATTGAGAAGGGAGTGGCTCGGAATCTCTACCTAACCATCACCTTAGAAAAGGAAATGAGACTCGAAGCCATTGTTGACACAGGCTCTGACCTCACATTGATTTCTGAAAAACTATTTGATAAGCTCAAATTTGAAGCTCAGAGACAGAATCAAACTCTTAATTTTCACACTTGTGAGCTGAATGTGCAGTCATACAGCCAAAATTACATCCAGCTTAGAAACGTAGCTCCCATTTACATGACTATCAGTTCCATGAGTCTAGTACATCCTATTTATGTCTCACCAATGAACACTTATTCATTTCTCATCGGGAAAGACCTGCTAGATCGCTTTGAGCCTTTACTAGACTTCAAACAGCTGAAAGTCTGGGCTCAAGTGCGAGAACCTCTTTCCCTCCAGCCACACAGGTCACCGGTGACAGACTGTCAGATCATAGAGGTCACGAGAACTCCCACAGAGAGTGACTGCCAAGTCACAGAGCTCACGGGAACCCCAGCAGCCAGACATGGGTACACAGCCTCAACAACAAACCAAGGCACAAGTTCGCTTCTCTGCACCTTCAAGGCCACCAAAGATTTTGATAACTACTGCCCCAAGGTCAAGACTGAACTGCAGCTGCATGATGTAACCACCACTTTCTTTCCGAGGTCACCGGAGCCACCAGATCCAGTCTGTATCCAGATCAGAGGGTCACTGCAGTCACCCAGATCCAGTATGTATCTAGACCAGATGGTGGATCAGCACCTATAAAAGGACCTCTACAGCCCTGAAAGACAGTGGAGACCAGGGGCCCGTTCTTCGTACGTCGCTAACTCAGTTAGCTGGATTTTAATGTTGACGATTTGGCATGATCTTGGATCATTTGGTCCTTCGAAGCTCATCCCGGAGCTGCTGTCATAGCAACAGGTCCGTAAGCTTAAACCTGCTCGGGAGCAGGCTTATTTCATGTAAACAGGATTAGATCGCTTCTTTTCAATCAGAACTGATACTCAAAATATGTCTGTTACCACCGCTACTTTATTACAAGAGTATCGTACTGATCCAGGGACAATCATTTAAAATAATAATCATTAAAAAATTATTTAAAAATAATATAAAATGCTGTGTAGTCCATAACAGCCTACTAAAGACACAGCCAGTTTCACTCACTGAAATATTTATTTGTCATAAAATTATTACTTCATAATTGTATTATACTTACACACATGCTATACAGATAATAGAGTCATGCATTATTTTGAGTGATGACTGCTATTATAAGAGTGGTTTGATGGAGCGCAGGAGATGCAGATAACATGATATTGACCCTTAAGAAACTTTCAATAAAAAGCCAGTAAGATGAAAATTCTAAGCTTACTATCACTGTTTATAAGTCCTGTACATTAGGTTTAAATCCATCCAAGGTTAAAAAACATTGTCATTTTGTCAAAATATCATTTTAAAATTACCTCAATTCTCAGAGATCCCCAAACGGTTCGCGCGAAGCTGTTCAAAAGATTCAGTTTCCTTAAACCCCACCTTTCGGTAGCATACTGTGTTCTGATTGGTCAACTGACATAGTTTTGATTGGTTGTTCCGCACACAACTTTATGGTAAACAATGCGTTAGCATCTGTTTGGGGTGAATTATGTCTTATTCCTCTTACCGCGAAGCAAACAGTAAAATAAAAAACTTGAACAGTCTCGCTGCTTTTTCTTCTGTGTGGGTGTATTCAAGCCGCGTACATCAGTTTGAATCTGAATAGCGCGTTCACCGCGGGGGTGTGGTCACATTAGATATAACAAAGGGAGACATGAAAAACAGACATCGCGTTGTTTTCATATGGATTACTTTATCACAGAATATCTGTTTTCGGCAGAACACTGAATTTAGTTTTAAAGTAGACATGTCAAGCTTTCTATAGATATCTCTCTCATGTCTCTTCGTTGAGTATTCACGGAGTTACACTTCATTTTAATGAAGTGTTTGTAAATTAAGTTCAGAGTTCCGTTTCTCCCAAGACGGTAGGCGGAGATTATTATGTAAAGTGTTCCTAGTGACGTAGATAGAGATGGGTAAAAGATTTGAAATCTATAACGACTCGTTTCAGCGATTCAGAGTCGACTCCTTACTTTAGAAGCCAATAACTTTATAAATATTGTACTTTTTGGTTTAATTACTCTGCACATTGTTTACACTGATGGACAGCTACATCATACACTGTAATACAGGTAATTTTTGATTTCCCATCTGTGTGGCTCTTTAATGCTGTCACGTAACAAATCTGTCCAAATATAAAATGAAATGATAATAGATAATTTATACATTGAAATAAAAATTTAAAGACTGCACAACTATTATAAATTGCGAATCTAAATAATCGGCAATCATGTGAAAAAAATTCTAATAAAATAAAAACATGTATCTATTATCTGTTTCATGTATCTATTATAACATTTATGTAGTTTTGTTTGCTTGGCTGTTTCCTTATAAAAGTCCAGAAATTTGTCAAGTTTTTGTCTGGTGTCATTTTAAATTATATGACGTCATTACATTGCCGTCTTGCCACCAGCCAATCGCTGCACTGCTGATCATGGTTTCGAGTATCGACACATATCCCCTTTTAAGCCAACACATGAACGCGCAATTATCTCAGATAACTCAATCCAGCGATACTAATCATACACAACAGGTGTGTTCGAAGAACCCAACTAGCCGGATCATGATTAGCACGATGATATCATCTTGGATGTGTCATTTGATCTCGGATGTAATAAGTGACGTACGAAGAACGGGCCCCAGGACAACTTCATCTACAGCAATATCGTTGACTTGATTGCAATTAAATGCACAGACACTATTTAACAGAACAGAGCAAGTAGGGCTCGCTGCAACCTGCGGTGGACATCCAACCCCGCCCACATCCAAGCGTGACGTCAGACACCCTGCCCACATCCAATCGTGACGTCAGAAACCGCACCCATATCCAAAGACGTCACACATCCAACCCTGCCCACCCGGATGTGCCATCATAAACCGCGCCTATATCCGTCTACGTCACATTCTCATTAAATTTCAAACAGGAAGAAGCGTCGAGAAGAATAGAAGATACGGTGAAGACGTTTGTGTTGTTTTTAATCGGTAAAAGAAGGAAATATTGTTTTGCGATCACCAGAAATAAGAAGTAGTTGTTGTTTTCTGTATTTGCCTGGCGGTAAATAATGAAAAATTCGGTTCTTAGCCCAAAAGTGTTTGTTACACTCACTGTATGTCTCTGCTTAACGTTAATAGTTAAAATGGTCAAATGTACACATTAAATTATCAATGAATATTTTGTTAGACATGAAGTTAAACGATAGCACGATAACTGTTTTGTTATGAGCCTTTGTAAAGTTACAAAGACACGATGCTGACTTCACACAGGCACGTTATAAGGCTACCAACACTGCTGGGTTTACTTTCATAATGTCTATAATGCTCCTAACTGTTTCCTGATAAAACATATGTGCATTGATTCATCCTTCATGTTTTTTTATATCCCTGACACCTAATACTGATCTCTCCTTCTCTCTCACACACACACACACACACACACACACACTCACACTTCACCTCTCTCACATACATGTACTCCACTGGCCCCAGGCAAAACACATGGAATATATTTAATGATATACACTGACAACTCTTGCACAATAACTTGTTTGAGCAACCACACAATTTTACTATGTCTTACTTGATAACTCTCTGTTCGTGGCAAATCTTTGTATCCTTCTATATTAATACACATAATATTTATCATGTTTTACAGTATCCACCTCTGCAGTCCAAACCTGATCCAGAACAGTTCTGCCGTGATGGGGGGTTTAAATGTCCCTGCTGCAGTTTCACCACTGAAGACAAGTTCTCTTTTACACTTCAAACACAGTTTATTTTGTACTTTCAACAGAAGATCGAAGAGGAAGTTCGAAGAGGAACATAAAGGACATTGGTGTAGCATGGTGCTGGGTTCAGAGCCACTGTGAGCTGTTCCATGGAGAGGTGACAGAGCCTGAATTTCTCCAGATAGACGAAGAAAAACAAAGACTACCTGAAAAGAGAGACTGAGAAAGCAAGGGATGCCTGTGTGTTTGTCTTTGACAATCAAAGGATATGGAAACATTCTTATTAAAATGTGTTTATGAACAGGGGCTGACAGTCAATGCCATGTTTCTGGGAGTAATTTAATTCATAATAATTTATTTACTCTACATTGTTGAATATTATTGTTTTGTGAAATGAATGTAACAATACCCAGTGAAACAAGGGATGTCTTGTTATTGATCTTTATGCATCTGTAGGACTTAGACACATTTTTATATATATTTGTGTTGATGGAAAAAGACCCAAAAGTCAATGCTATGTTACTTACATAATCTATCAAAGCAACCAATGACTTAAGCCTATGTATGTATAGCTTAGTCTATATAGAGAACCGTCAATCCTATCATGCAAATGTAGTTGCTCTTTTTTGCGAGGTGATAAACTTTTCTTTTTTCATGCACATACAAAAAATATTAGTGTGGGGATCATAATTGTTCTTGTATATAATTAAAAGGAAAATAAAAATACTTAAAACCAAATGAAGTATATAAATTTAAGTCAGGAACATTTTTTTATTTAAAATGAATGAAATATGAAAAATAAACACATTAAAAAAATTATAATGATAAAGAGGGGAGGATTCCAGTTATTTCATTTCACCCATATTTATCATTAAAATAGTGATATGATCACTAATGTTCCCATTTTATAAGTGAAACATATTTTTAGAGAATTAGATAAATAAAAATGCCTTAAACAAAATTGTCTACTTAACTTGGATATTGTCTAAGGTATGTTACAATCGATCATAAAATATGTGAATTTGTCATTACATAATCGAACAGCGAAAGGTATAAATATTTTATTAATTTGCCTAAGTATAATCAACCAATGCAGCCGTTTTACCGGATGTTTGGATGAATTTACTTCCATACATTAGAGATGTGGCCTAGGTTTAATTTGTACTATTTACATTTTTTTAATACATGTTATTTAACCTGTATTAGTAAAACGAAAGATAACTATTTAATTTGATCCCCGAAACAATATACTTCGGCCATATTGATAAAATTTTGTTTACGTCTTAAAATTGTACTTTGACAAAATGTTAATTAAAAAAAAGGGAAAAAAAAACATACTTCCGCCATTTTTGCACATGCGCACAACACATGGGTGTTCACCTGGCATCACCCGATGACATATTTTTTACGTATGGCATAGGCGTGGCGTCTGACGTCACACTTGGATGTGGGCGGGGTTGGATGTCCACCGCAAGCTGCAGCAAGACACTCCTCGAACAGAGATGACATCACTGAATTCAATGATGAACTGCCTTTAACTATCATTTTGCATTATTGACACACTGTTTTCCTAATGAATGTTGTTCAGTTGCTTTGACGCAATTCATTTTTGTTTAAAGCGCTATATAAATAAAGGTGACTTGACTTGACGTGACTATGCTTGAGAAAGGTGTCATCTGTCCATGCAACAGCACCTACTCAGCCCCCATCTGGCCCGTCCTCAAACCTAATGGCAAATGGCGACCCACCATTGACTACAGGAAACTGAATCAACAGGTGCCGCTGTCACGATGGCCCATGACCCAGCTAGAACCCTGAATCAGAGGAGCCACAATCTTCTCTACACTTGATGTGGCCTCTGGATTCTGGACCATTCCGGTGCACCCGGAAGACCAACACCATCTGAAATTCACATTTGGCAACCGACAGTTCACCTTCAACAGGTGTCAGTTTGGCTACGCCAACTCGCCAGCTGAATTCAACATATTTCTGAACAGAAAAGAAGAAAGAAATAGACTATGTTTTGAATCAATTATCCACGGCCGGCGCCAAGATAGCCCTCCACAAAGGACAGTGGTGCCGAACTAAGGTTAACTACATGGGCCTGCTCATCTGAACCCAAGGCATTGAACCACAGTCAAACCGTATTCATGCCAATCAAAACATCAAGGCTCCCACTAATGTCTCTGAGCTGCGGAATTTTCTAGGGGTATACAATTACTCTCGACAGTTATTCGAAAACTACACAGACATTGCCAGACCTCTGATAGGTCTGCTAAAAAAAGACTGACCTTTCGTCTGGTCGAAGGCTCAAGAACACGCCATGACAGAACTAAAAAGACATTTTTGCACAGCTCAATGTCTTGCTTACCCTGATCCACAAAAGGAATTCTACCTGGAAGCTGGGTTTTCTGACCAATGTCTCAGTGCTGGCCTATACCAATGGCATGACCAAGACAAGAAAGTAGTATATGTCAGCAAGACACTGCTTCGACCAGAGTGTAAGTTCTCAGACTGTAAAAAAGCTCTGCTTTGCACTGTATGAGCCATTAAGGGATTCTCCAATTACATTGGGGCACAGAAAGTTATCATAGAGACTTGCCACAAGCCAGTTATGTTCCTCAACAGCCAATGAATCCGAGATGGCGTGGTCACCAATTCACACATAGCCACATGGTTAATGGCTCTCCAAGGATGCAATGTTGAGGCATGGTATGCACAGAATCACAATTCTGCACTGGGCAATGGCCTGGCCACATGCCAAAATTGCTCTGATAACACACCTGTGGTAGCAATGGGTGTACAAGAACCCCAACAGCAACAACCGACCTGTCACAGGTACTTTGAAGAGGATGCGTGTCAAGGCATGCTCACAGCCTATGTCGATGGATGCTCCTACAACCACAACGGCATTCTTAAGGCAGGCACAGGAGTGCTGTGGGTCAATGATCAGCCGTGCCCACCACAACACTTCAAATTAAGTCATCACAATATGCAGACATAGCAGCCATTCTCATAATGCTGCAGATCGCATCGGCCCATGACATCAGCAAAATCCTCATCTGTACAGACCGTGGCCACCAGATCCAGTCTGTATCCAGACCAGAGGGTCACTGCAGTCATCCGGATCCAGTACGTATCCAGACCAGATGGTGGATCAGCACCTAGAAAGGACCTCTACTGCCCTGAAAGACAGCGGAGACCAGGACAGCTAGAGCCCCAGATACAGATCCCCTATAAATGCCTTGTCTCAGAGGACCACCAGGACAACACCACAGGAAACAGATGATTCTTCTGCACAATCTGACTTTGCTGCAGCCTGGAATTGAACTACTGGTTTCGTCTGGTCAGAGGAGAACTGGCCCCCCAACTGAGCCTGGTTTCTCCCAAGGTTTTTTTCTCCATTCTGTCCCCGATGGAGTTTCGGTTCTTTGCCGCTGTCGCCTCTGGCTTGCTTAGTTGGGGTCACTTCATCTACAGCGATATCAATGACTTGATTGCAAATAAATGCACAGGCACTATTTAAACTGAACAGAGATGACATAACTGAATTCAATGATGAACTGCCTTTAACTATCATTTTGCATTATTGACACACTGTTTTCCAAATGAATGTTGTTCAGTGCTTTGACGCAATGTATTTTGTTTAAAGCACTATATAAATAAAGGTGATTGATTGATTTTAACCTCTTATTTCAGTCTTCTGACTCAATTTGGCTGTACGGTTATAGCCATACCAATTCATTTTTAAAAATTCAAAATGTAAAATTCTCCAGTCAAAAGTGACTGAAGACTGCACATTAACTAGCTTTACAGAGTTAGTCTTGATGTTTCACAGTTCAACCAAGAAATGTTGGTAAAGCCTGATGACGTGATACATTTGAAGAAGTGGTATAAAGTCACGAACTTTAGGGAAGAAATCATTTGCCAGAATAACTGTGAACAGAATCATAACACTGTGAGTAATGATTACTTATTTAGAGCTATTTAAATTATTTTTAAACATTTTATGTACTTTAATGCAAAAATAGCATTTGGTTGCATATTTATTATCATAATTCAGCTTTGCTGATCGTATATTAATTTCTAAAAGTTTCTAATCTGACACAACACTTTAAATATGATTCATGATTTTACATTGACAATATGTGATATTAGCAGGATAAACTGGACACTTCCACTCAAATCACAGCAATGGAGGATTATCATGAAAGTTTGAGAATTTGGATAAGAGTGATTTCTCTGGTCTTCTTCTACCTGACCTTTATCCTTGGCGTTCCTGGAAATGCATTTGTCGTCTATGTTGCTGGATTGAAGATGAAGAGGACTGTTAATACAGTAGGGTTTCTCAGTCTAGCGATTGCTGACCTCTTGTGCTGCCTTTCCACTCTTTTCATGGTGACCAAGAGTACTATTGGCTACTGGCCTTACGGACCCATAATGTGCAAGATTCTCCCCTTCATTATGCTCATCAGCAGGTTTGCCAGCGTTTTCACACTGAGCTTGATTAGTCTGGATCGGTTTACTCGGGTGATCACACCAGTTTGGGCTCAGAATCATCGCAGCTTGTTCATCGCACGACTGTCCTGTGCAACGGCTTGGATTCTGGCTTCACTTCTTAGTCTGCCTTTTATGATGTTAAGAGAGACTTACACAGAAAATAATAAAACACAGTGCCGGCTTTATAATAAAGAACATTCTGAATTGTATGGAAGGCTAAGCATCATCAGATTTGTGTTTGGGTTTTTGTTTCCTCTCATATGCATCACAACATGCTACGGATTCATTGCACACAAGTTAGGCAGGAGTCATTTTCACTCTGGACGAGCGTTTTGCATTATTTTGGCTGTAATCATGGGCTTTTTTCTGTGCTGGTTGCCGTATCACATATTGCGTTTTATAAACATATACGGAGAGAAATCAAGTCGCCCGGTGGCTTTGGTAGTGAATCAGTTGGCCATCTCTTTGGCGTATTTCAACAGCTGTCTGAACCCCATTCTGTATGTTTTCATGGGGCAGGATTTTAAGAGCAATGTTAAACTTTCTCTAAGACGTGTTTTTGAAAGAGTTTTCTCTGAGGAAGGAACACAAGCATCACAATCCACACAGCCTCAACACACACACTCAGTGTAGTGAAGATATCAGTTCATTTATACTATATATAAGTTTTCTTATAGATTTGTATTACTATTTTAATAATGTTGTAATTTCATAATTGTAAATTCATCAACTCGAAGTCAGCAAGTCATCTAACTCTTATTCATCATTCCGGTGTTTTTTTCTTTTCCTCTCCCTGTTATTGACTGTATAACTATCGTCAAAGCTTAAAATCACAGTGATGGAATACTGATGCTTGATTAACTTTTTTGGTTGCTATCAGCTTAGAAAAAGCTTGAAATATTCCATTAATAATGACATGTGGTTTCTATGCTGAATTCATGAAGAAAAAAAAAATTATACAATTTATATACATAATTTGCATTCACTTTAGTGAAGACATCATCTATTTTTTTCAGTTTTCAGATTGATGTGTGTTATTATTCTAAAACTATTATTTATTTTCAAAAGTAATCAAGTCAAACCCAGCAAGTCATCTAACTTTTATCCATGATTTCTGTTGTTTTCTGTATTGTTTATATATTCTAAATGATTTGTGATGAACTTTTGTGAAAGTTTAAAACCAGCATAATATAATACTATGCTATAGTGTCTTCTTTTGTTTGCTGTGAGCATAGATACATTTTGTAATATTTCACTAATAATGGATGCGGTTTCTATGCCAAATTCGTGAAGAAAAATAAAATTATATAAATAATTTAAAGCTTGCATTTGTGAATAAAACTAAGGCTGATGATACAACTCTGGGCAATGTTGCCGTCTATAAGGCAACTAGGTGAGACACAGGGCTCACAACTGATCTATATCCAGATAGAAAGGTTACCCATTCTCAAGGTAAAAAAAAAAAAAAAAAAAGTAGCACAGCAAAATTTCGTAGAAAGTTGCCCCGTGTATCATCAGCTTAAAACATATTTTTATTTTTTCATATTGCAGTGCTTCGGTCATTTTATAATTTTGCTGTTATGTTTTTTTTTCTCACTTTTGTGTTGTATAATCTTACAAATTGCAAGCAAAGTGTGTTATCTATAAACAGTTTTTTGCATAAAGTGCAAAACCAATAAAATGTTCAATTGAATGTTCATTTAACATTCGATTAATTTTGAGTGAAGATTGCTCATTATTAGTGCAAATAGTTACGAACAAAAGTTCTGGGTCAAGTAGCCAAAGCATAATGGTTTAATTTCTAAATTTCTTTAAATAAGAAAGATTGGAATAAATTCTAATCGTAAAAAAATTTACACACAACTTCCTCTTTTTCCTTGCAACATTCTGTACACGCTTAAAAATAAAGCTTTTTTATTGGCATCAATGGTTTCATTAAGAATCGTAAACATCAATGCAACCTTTCAAATGAAGAAAAGGTTCTTTATAGTAAAAAAAAACAAAAAACTTGAGATTTTAAAAATGTTCTTCAAAATGGTTCTATTAGGAACTGTCCAATGAAAGGATCTTTCGGGAATCAAAAATGGTTCTGCTGTGGCTTCACTGCAAAAACATTATTTTGGAACCTTTATTTTTAAGAGTGCTCTCAAGCAATATACAATATATATTGTTTCCCAGCTCTAAACTGCTAAATACTAAAAGTTCATGTGCACTGAGCTGAGAACTGCCCGCTGAATGTTCTAGTTTTGTCTGTCAAGAATGTGGTAATCATCAGCTGTTAAAGAGGTGGTGGAGGGAAACGGAGGAGAGAATTGAATCTCCTTTTTGAAGAGATTACATGTCTGAAGCACTGTTTATCTTGTTGTAGAAGTTTTAAGATTTGCCAGTATGGTCTTCAGCAGAGAAAGATGAAAGCAAAGACTGATACATACTGCAAGCCATCCAATTCAGAGGGGGCTAATAACTGGCCACAAACTGTAGTGTAAGCTTCATTGCTTATGCAAGCAGTTTTATGACAATTCACAGATACCAACATTCACATGAAGTAATAAATATCTAAAACACTGAGACAAACCTCATTCAAATTAAACAAAGAAAGAAAACACTTTTGACATGTCACAGTGCATAACTATCGGCGTGAAAATATACAACCACTTATTGAAATCCAGACCCAAATGTAGCACAGCAGTCACAGCACTCAGAAGGAAATATGGATCACCAGAAACCACATGAGTGCCAGAAGACCCTGCAGCTGCCATTAAGTTAGGAAGGAGGACTTCTTTCTGCTTTTCCCTTCAGGGGTCGCCACAGCAAATAATCACTCTCCACCTATCCCTATCTTCTGCATCCTCAACACTTGCACCCACTAGCTTCATCCATCTATTTACCTCCTCTTTGGTCTTCCTCTTTGCCTCCTGCCTGGCTGCTCCATGTCCAACATTCTCCTACCAATATACTCACTCTCCCTCCTCTGAACAGGTCCAAACCATCTTAATCTGGCCACCATAACTTTGTCCCCCAAATGTCAAACATGAACTGTCCCTCTGATGTACTCGTTCCTAATCCTGTCACTCCCAAAGAGAACCTCAACATTTTTAGCTCTGCTACCTCTAGCTCTGATTCCGGTCTCTTCCTCAGTGCCACGGTCTCAAAACCATACAGCATAGCTGGTCTCACCACGGTCCTGTACACCTTCTCTTTGATTCTCGCTGATATTTTCCTATCACACAGAACTCCTGACACCTTTCTCCACCCATTCTAACCTGCCTGCACTCGCTTCTTTACCTCTTTGGCACGCTCTCAATTACTCTGGACTGTTGACCCTTTAACCTTACGGTTCCACTTCCCTCACTTTCATTCACACACACACACGTATTCAGTCTCACTACGACGGACTTTCATGTATCTTCTCTCCAGTGCAAACCTCCACCTCTCCAGGTTTCCCTCCACCTGCTCCCACTACGGATCACAATGTCATCTTCAAACATCATTGTCCAAGGAGACTCCTGTCTGACCTCCTCTGACAACTGGTCCGTCACTATAGCAAACAGGAAGGGGCTCAGATCCGATCCCTGATGCAGTCCCACCTCCACTTTGAACTCCTCTGTCTGACCTACAGCACACCTCACCACTGTCCGGCTCCTCTCATACATGTCCTGCACCAGTCTGACATACTTCTCTGCTACTCCTGACTTCCTCATACATTACCACAGCTCTTCTCTTGGCACCCTGTCATACGCTTTCTCCAAGTCTACAAACACAAAGTCCAACTCCCTCTGACCATCCCTATACTTCTCCATCAAAATTCTCAGAGCAAATATTGCATCTGTTGTGCTCTTTCTGGGCGTGAAGCCATACTGCTGCTCACAAATTTCCACTACCTTCCTTAACCTAGCTTCCACTACTCTTTCCCATAGCTTCTTTGTATGGCTCATCAACTTTATCCCCCTATAGTTGCTGCAACTAAGTCAGGAAGGAGGACAACTACAAAAAAAAAACAATCTTAATACACGTAATACAAAGCGAGCACTGGGAAATTCACCACGATAAAATATAGTAACAATAGTCATGCTAGTCCTGCAACAAAAGAGCTTATTGTAAGTACCTTGAATTGAGCATTTATATCAACAAATACTTTAATCCAATCAAATATCTTATCAAATAACTGGATCTATAAAAGAGGAATTAAAACCAACTGGATGGTTCTCCTTTAAGAGACCTAGAACCACCACCATTCTTCAAAATGTTTATAAGACAACTCAATTCTTAGTGTCTATAATTATACACTCACATCATTCATTAATTCTGAAGACTGTGTTACCAGGCCAATCACCAGTTATACAAGCGGGATTCTGAAACAAAATAAAACCACTTCTCTTTACACCACATAATTCACTACCTTCCTCAAAATAAAAACCCATAATTTAAAATACTTCCTACCAACCTTTAATTAAATTGAAATTACCTAACACACAAACTACATATGCAACAAAACATATTAGCTCAACTGAAAACTGCTCTCGATTTAAATTCAACAATATCACCATTAAATAAGTTGAGCACAATTTACCTGATCTTAGGACATTTCCTCGTTTAAATGTATATGTAAGGTCCAGGCACTCGGCCCAAGGAAGGTATCCGGTCCTGGATGAAGGATTCCTGCGTGTTCGGTCTTTCAGTGCGTAGAGTTAATAAATTTAAGTTAAACTCAAATCTGACTCCATTTTATTATTTAATCTGACTCCAATTTATTATTTAATCTGACTCCATTTTATTGTCTAATCTGACTCCATTTTAGTATGACCCCGAATTTAGGTTGAAAGGCAAATTGGTTGTTTGTCGGTCTGTAATTATTATTGTTATTCTTCTGACATTTGATTATTCTTATTTAACTCTTTTCTTTATTTTACTTGTTCATTAGGAATCTATGTCACTCAGGGTGCCCCACGATGGCCGTTCTTCTACATGTACCCCACGTTCACAGACTCGCCAGTCTAAACAGTAGCCAGAGGTTATGACTAGTAGTCCCCCTCAGTTACCCATGTACAACTTAGTTAAAGCTCAAAACAATAATCAGCGGTTATGCTAGCACTACCTGTCTAGCTCCCTACAGTTATACAATGACGTACAACTTAATTAAAGCTGAGACAATAACCAGCGGTTATGACCAGTACTTTTACGAGCCCCCCATAGTTAATGCAACTGAGTACAACTTAACTAAAGTCAAGCGGTTAGTCAGAAATCTAAAGTCTCACCTGATGTGCCCTATGCTCCATCTAGCTTGAGTTTTAGTATGCACTTAACCCTGGACACAGATTTGAGGAAACATAGCCTTCACTTAATCTACTTGAGAAAATAATTAAGTCAGAGTAAATCAAATGTAACAATTTATAATCAGTCAGGTAAGGATTATGCCAATTACATAGCCAATTCATATATATCAAATCAATACAAGACATTAAATTCTCAAAGATGAATCTTAGAGTAAAAGATGCATACTTGACTTTTAGAAAAATAAACAGTATGAAGTGTGTGGACAGACTTCATGCTATGGGCTCAATCTGGCTACAGAAGGCCCTGATTCTTTTGCTGCAGTCCTTTAAATACATCAGACCAAGACAAACATCCCCCGAGATGGAGACAGGTCCCAAGCCTGGGTGATTTTACAACTCAATGGGAACAGGGGGTAATTTACATGGAGGACCCTGGGAAGGGGCACTCCTATTACAGTAGGCAAAATATATCTTAACTCTTAGGATCTGTATTATCTTTAAATCTACTTTTGTAAGATAGAGACCATTGTAGCAGTTGCACTGAGACATTTCCAATGATACTAGACATAAGTGTTGGTTCACTTGCATTGATATTTTCATGTAATCCTTTTGAGCAGACTGAGTAGAAGGAAGAATGGGTGAAGGGATTTAAAATGGAACAAATGGCCAGAAGGGAAGGAGGTCTCCTGCTCCTCCACTCTGTGGGGTGTCTCGAAGGTGCCCGTTTATGTTTGTATTGTCCGTTTCTCAGGAGATCAAACTATCTTAGGTTCTTTCATCCTTACATATACTTTTATTCCCATACATTTCCCCTTAGTATATTCATTACTTACTACAAAATAGTCAGAAGAACACAGACTGCAGGAAAGCAGGTTTTGTGAATCAGTGGTCGGCTCCTAAAAAACACCTTTAATCACGTGTAAACAAGTGCGAGCCGCACATAACTGCGGATGATTTCATTCCCCACTCAAGTCGAGTCAGGGGTGTGCTATATACAGCATCGTCTGCGGTAATATGGTAAGTGTTGTTGTAATGATGTGCAATCTGACTTTATCAAGTATATCACCAAAGCACACAAACAGCACAAACATTTATTAGTTTATTAAAACTCAAAAATACAAGTATTTTTTATTGTAGACAGCAAAAATGCTTCTGTATACTTTTTAGATTTATATAATTTAATTTAAGCATAGTTAATGGAATCTATATCACACAAAGAGTACCGTTTCCCTTCAGATGCATAAACATATTTTATAATATTTTTATACAAGTTCAATAAAGCAATAAATGACTTAAATTTTAGATAAAAAAAAAAATATTGCTTGTTTTGATAAGTTTGATAAAAAAAATTAGTTCCAAACAAAGATCACAAGCACTGTTTTTCATCTCTGAGCAATGGACTGTGTTTACTTATTGAATGATTCAGCTTTTTAAACTAATGGGTTGAATAAATGATTCACTTATTGACATAGTCAAATGCTTTGTTTCTGTATGAATCAGTCATTTTGAATGAATCAGTTGAATCTCAGTGACTCACTCATTAACAGTTACTTGCTGTCACCTACTGGCATTTTAAATTTCACATTTCTAAATTTTTTTCTTTTAAATTATTTCAAATATAAGTATTCAACATTTTATGTTAAAAACAAAACATTAAGCTTATGTATCTGTATCTGCAGTTAAAATGCATCCATGTCCCCTCTAAAATACATAAACTGTGTAAATACATCTAAATGCTATTTCAGATGCAGATTCCAGAAATGTTTTCTTACGTTGGAATGAAAGATACTAAGTACCGGAAGAAGTTATTCTTAGAAAAGTCCAAGTCAAAGTCCTTCTTTTCTTGTCTTTCATTTAATAAAAAAATAAATAAAACCTGGCCATACAATCTGTACTAGACTAACTGAGACTTGTCATTGCACTTGTATACTGTTTTTGTTCTCTTTTTGACCTGATTGCTTCTATTGTTCTCATTTGTAAGTCGCTTTGGATAAAAGCTTCTGCTAAATGATTAAATGTAAATGTAATGTTCTTATTCTTACCTAAAATTTCAAATTGGAAGAAATAGTTAAAACTGAACACAATCTTGCTATTCCAGCTTTGTATGAACATTTATATATACATATATTTATTTTGCTCTTTTCCATTTTGCATTTACTTGCAGTGAAGTGAAGTGACATTCAGCCAAGTATGGTGACCCATACTCAGAATTTGTGCTCTGCATTTAACCCATCCGAAATGCACACACACAGAGCAGTGAACACACACACACACACTGTGAGCACACACCCGGAGCAGTGGGCAGCCATTTATGCTGCGGCGCCCGGGGAGCAGTTGGGGGTTTGATGCCTTGCTCAAGGGCACCTAAGTCGTGGTATTGAAGTATTTCAATTTCAATACTTAAGTATGTTTAAGATTTTTAAACTATTTTTTTTTACTTAAGTACAATAAAAATCACATACTTTAAGACTTTTACTAAATTAATATTCCAAACTGTTACTTCAACTTCTACCAAATTCATTTTCTGGTAAGATATCTGTACTTTTACTTGAGTATTACTTGAGTATTACTTTCATACTTCGTACTTTATACACCACTGGGGGTTAGAAGGGGCAGCCCATACTGGCCTGGAGGAGAGAGGACATATATCGTCTAGACAAGAAGTGGAGCATAAAGTGTCAGTTGCTGCATTCACATCTAGAGAGCTTAGTTTTTACCTAAAATTAACCGAAAGAGGGGTTGGTGGCACACATACATACTATTTTCCACATACTGATCAGATGTGCTAGAACACTAGTAACATTTAAATCTAGATGTAAAAACTCATCTGTTTAGCTGTGCATTTATTGAACGAGCACAGTGCAATGTCCGAACTGATTGCACTGTATTTTCACAGTTTTTTTATGTAAAATAATTTTCTGTTTCTAACTGTTTTAAAATTCATTTTAATTACGTAAATTCTTTATTCATTTTAAAAGTTTAAAAATAGCTTGTTTTATTTTTGTTATTATTTTTCTTCATAATTATTTTACTTTGTTTTATGTAAAGCACTTTGAATTACCATTGTGTATGAAATGTGCTATATAAATAAACCTGCCTTGCCTTGCCTTGCCTAACTGTATAATTATTTCACCTCTATGTCCGTCTTTCTGAAAAGCAAGGTGTGCTCTCATTGTCCAGCTATCCAGTGCTTCGTGATTGGCTGAATGTCTTAAGCATGTGAAAGAAATGTTAAGCCCTTGTCATACTTTGTAGTGTTGGGAAGTTCAGATCATTTTACAAATTCTGACCTTTGAGTCTCTTTCATCAAAGTGAACAAATCTTTTTAAAGAGTAATTTTGTTAATTTCATTCATTTTAGTCAAATTTAATTAAAGTGTTACGTGTTACTTCCCTAACACATCTACTACTTACGCAAACGTTAATCACTCTACAAACAATACAAAACTATAATGCTATAAGAAACAGAAAAGCTATGAGTCTACAAGTCATCAGGTTTGAGTTGTCCGTTCATCACATGACCCATAAACTTAACCTATGCTGTCTGAGCCCGAAAGAGAATTTTCACCTTTTGAGTAGTTTGTTCTTTTGTCACGTGATGTAACAGCATTGGATAGAGAAATGAATTTCCTTACAAACAGGTGCATAGTTATTATTATAACCATCATCGTCATTATTTAAATTATAATTTACTGTTACAGTTAAGTGATGCGTTTCTGGTCTCAGATTGTAGCTTTCTTTCTTACAGTTTATAAATGTGTGAATTTCTGTCATGATGGTTCTTTTCCATGTTGCTTTACAACTGAATGTGGTAACACAGGTATTAAAGAGTTGGTTATTATTATTAAGTCTCTTTCCGGCTCAGACAGCATAGGTTTAGTTTATGAGGCAGTCACGCAATGAATGAACGACTCGAAAAACCAGAAGACTTAAAATAAGTGAATTAATTTCAGGACAGAACACATAGGAAGTTGCGCATATGTGACTGAATGAATTACTCCAAGAGACGACTCGTTCGTCCTAAGTCACATTAAAGATTAATTCAAAACGAACCAATCATTCAAGAATGACCCATCACTAATACTGTTATGTGTTTGTGACGAGTGGGGCAGGGCCGAGGGATGTGGGAACAAGCGAGGCCGGTGGAGTGATTGGGAAATGAGCGACACCTGCGACCCACCACCGGTCTCGAGTCCCACAGAGATGGAAGGATATAAAACTGGAGCGACAACAGTGAAGGATGAGGGAGGACCAGGCCTGGGCTTTTAGTTAATGTTTTGCTTTTTATTTGTGCGCATCAGTCGTCCGTGAGGGGCTGATGTGCTGTTTTGTGATTATTTTGAATTAGTTTCAGTTTCAGTTTGATTGTCCCGATGATTAGGAAGTTTTTATTATTACAGTGTCCCGGTCAGAACAACACCTCCCACATTTTAATGGACTTTAAAAGGAACATTTGTTCGCTTCGAACTGGAAACATGGCAGAATATGCTGAGATTTCCACTTTGCAGGGCACTTATGTTCGAATAGAACAAACCTCTGAAGTCATAAGAGAAACATACAAAATGAGCAAAGCAGAGGGGCGTGAGGACTGGAACTGAGAACTGCTGCACACTGCTCAAAACTTGTGTTTGAATCATCAGTGGCAAATCCTTTACATATGTAAACATACTTAGAGACTGTGAGTCAAAAGTGCAGGCATTGTAGTCTTCTCCTTACAGTCCTCCATAAAATGCATGCACACATCTGAATATTTGTATTGAGCTGTTCTGGAACAGTGTTGTAAATACAACTTAACCACTGATTTCTAGTTCAGACAGGACCATTTTGCCAAGTTAATTGAGTTTATTAGGGTGAGTTTATTAGGGTGTTCTCTCCAGCGGGAGAAAATAGCAGGCCCTTTTTCTTTTTTGAAGGGTGTTTGTATCTTACACAGCGATAGAACAGCAGGTCCCTGTAGTTATAGCAGCAAGCCACTGAACCCCGAGTGATCCTGGATCACGAATGATTCACATGAACATAGATGCATTTAGATAGATTCCCTTCAAAAACAAAATCGTAATCCACTGCGTCTTCAGTGGCTCAGATTTCAGGAGTAAATGACTACTGCTATGTTCATTATTACATCTAACAACAAAACACCTCCATTAAACGCTTAGGAGAAATTCTTCCCTGCTCCAGCATCAAAACAATGGCAGACTGCGCACAGCTCTCTCAGGGCGGGTCTAAGGTAAAATGCTAGTGTCAATCAACAATCGTGGCAGGGGCCTGGGTCTGTGTGACATTACACAGACAAGAAACTGAGAAAGGTTTGAATAGAGACGGGGTTATTATTTATGAGGACAAAAAAAAAAAACGTTATATTTTTATCATTATTTGGTGGCTGTGTACACACACTGCCAAGACACATTTCAGTTCAAACAACATGTAAAAGTGAATTTTGGATCTATTGACCCCTTTAATCCCTCAAACAAATTGCTTGTTTAATTTGTCTAATTTAATTTGCTGTAAATTTATATTATACATATACACAGCTTTACCTGCTTACATGCTCATTTAACCTATAAATATATACATTAGAAAATTTGGGCACACTTAATTTGAAGCTATTAACAAATGATTAACTATGACTTTTGTAAGTAACTCCTAAATTGTTGCTTATTAATAGTTAGTGAAGTTATAAAGTTTAGTTATTGGGTAGGATTAGTGATGTAGAATATGGTCATGCAGAATATTTGCTTTATAAGTACTAAACAGCCTATATGCATGCTAATAAGCAACTAGTTGATAGTGAGAATTTGTCCCTATACTTAAGTATTACTGACTGAATGATCATTTATATAATGTAAACTATTATTGTCCTGGTCTTTATACTATAAATGCATATTATATACTATATTATATACTATATACATACATTAGAGTATGCCATATTATATTATAAATTAACATTATGATTTTCTTTAAGGCATATTTCAAACAAGTTGTTGATATCCGCTATATGTGTAATTACTGTGGTTTTTCTTGTGACATTCTCTTCAAAAGAGGAAGGAGAATGCAATACCTATCATCAAAGGTTTTCTCAGAAATCTTTTAGTTAATGTCCAAAAGGAAATAATTACTCATGCAATCACTCAGAGTTCTTTGTAATCCTTTCATCTAATCAGTAGAACTTTCTTCCATTTCTTGTGTTTATTCCTTGAAGTAGTAAGCACTGGCAAGTTATCACTAGTTAGTACAGATCAGCTGGTGAGGTGAGTACAAGTTTGTAAGGCATAAATATTTGATCTGTAAAAATTGAGTTTGATTTAAAACATATGAACATATGATCACTGACATACAAGTGACTGCATAGTTAATGATTTAAATCAAATGTCTTAAGAAATCTTTATTTACAAAATAATTTTCATTGTTTAATAATATTGAGTAATTGCCTTCTTGTCAAATTGCTTATATTCCACACATGTAAGCAATGTTTATTCAACAGAAATTTCCTGCTGAGTATTGTAATTGTTAACTTTAACATGCTTTTTATATTGAATTGTCTTTTTTTTTTAAGAATTCTCTCATTTTAGGTTACTTGAGATTTATAAAAAAAAAAAATTACAGTGCTGTGTCACCAAGAAATTCTATTAAAATAATTGTAAAAACCTCATACAGAACAGGTAAATTCTTTATAATAATGTAATGTAATGTAATACAATATAATTGAAGCTAACATGAAAAAAAAAATTAAGCAGAATTCTGTTCTTGTGATAAACTATTTATATTATACTCTTATAATATATATATATATATATATATATATATATATATATATATATATGTGTGTGTGTGTGTGTGTGTGTGTGTGTGTGTGTTTAAAACAAAAGTATAGTAGAGTTTGCACATTGCTACACCTGTAAATGTCTTAGAGTTTTGTTAATGTTCTGTGCCCATCATTCGCTATTTACAGCATTTAATCAAGCCAATCTTCTTTAAAACATGATGACGTTTTATTTTACGTCATATCTTTGCGTTGGCTCTTGTGTTGAGCTATTTCATCTGCAACCATTACTGAATTTGATTTCTACAGCGACTGATTTGGTGCACATCATCTTGCCTTTTGACAAAATCTGTAAACCACATTCATCAGTCCTTATTATATAGCAACACATCTCTATAGTGGTTTGCAATTATTTAGCATTTACTAGAAGTCAGTCAAATGGCTTTTCCTATTCATTTTTGTGCCTGTCACATTTTTTCTTCTTTCGCGACTGCGCAGCTCGGAGGGAACATTGTTTGTAAGTCACTTTCTATAAAATAATCTGAATGAATTGAATGAATAACTGTTTGATGCTGATAATATATGATATTTACAGGACAAGCAGAGCACTTTGGACAGCAGCAACTCAAGCAGAATGAACCAGACATATACTGACTATGACAATGTTTCTTATTATTTCTACAAAAATGTCTGTCAGGATTGCTTTAATATGAAGCTGAGGAATTCTATGAGAGTGATTTCTCTGGTCTTCTTCTACCTGACCTTGATCCTCGGTGTTCCTGGAAATGCATTTGTCTTGTATGTTGCTGGATTGAAGATGAAGAGGACTGTTAATACAGTATGGTTTCTCAATCTAGCGATTGCTGACCTCTTGTGCTGCCTTACCACTATTTACTACATTACCTAGAGTGCATTTGATCACTGGCCATACGGATCCATAATGTGCAAGATTTTCCCCTTCATTATGTACATCACCATGTTTTCCAGCATTTTCACACTGAGCTTGATTAGTCTGGATCGGTTTACTCAGGTGATCACACCGGTTTGGGCTCAGAATCATCGCAGCTTGTTCATTGCACGACTGTCCTGTGCAACAGTTTGGATTCTGGCTTCAATTCTCAGTCTGCCTTTTATGATGTTAAGAAAGACTTACACAGAAAATAACAAAACAAACTGCCAATTTAAAGCTGACGAAGACAATTATGAATTGTATGGAATGTTAAGCATTATCAGATTAAATGTTTGGCTTTTTAGTATGGAAGCATATGGGTAGCATTATTCAATTTGGGATGTAATATGCAAAATGACAATGCAATATGTAAAATGGCAATGCATTTATGTATTTACATTTAAATTTTCCAATACATTTGTGCAAGGTTTGGTGGAAAATGAAAATTAAATTACATAATTTTTATTTGCCATTTACTACACCAGTTTTAATATGTAAAATGAATATTAATTTTAACGCTTTATAAGTTGCAAAATTAAAATTAAAATGTATTACAGAAATGATTAGATATGTCTAACATGTTAAAGCAAAAACTGTGGCAAAATGATCATTTAAATGCCATTTTTTCTTAATTGCATTAACACTCACAGTCAAGACACGATTGCATTTTCATTCGGGATGAATTTCATTCATTCAAAGGGACAGAACTATTTGCTATTTGTTTTTATCAGTGGGACAATATTCGTACAATACTACAACCTATAAATAATTTGCAGGTCTCAGCAGCACGAATTATGTGCCCAGCTACATCTGATTCAAATATTATGCTAATTAACAGTGAGCGGTGGTTTCAGACAATACAGTGCTTCACTCGCACTGACTCTTATTCTGCCTGAAAGAATGACAAGACCGAGCTGAAGGCTGTCAGATGAAAACCGATCCGATTCGACCAATCAGATGAAAGCAGCGTTTCAGCTCCGCCCACAAGTGCGAATGAAATATTGAAGCCATAAACCGAAATTATCAAAACATACACGGACCAACTGTCTTGTCCATGTTGTCTCACTTGATTGAATCCTCTTCTTGAGATTTGAGTCTCTGACCTTCTGCAAGCCCCGCCTTGTTCACACAATGATTGACGTGGCGCGAGGGCGGGGACACGTGATCGGCTCGGAATGCATTTTCAATGTGCACATTGAATTTTGCTACATTCATTGCGGGACACCGAATGAAAATGCAATCGTAAGTGTCTTGACTGTGAGTGTTAATGCAATTAAGAAAAATAGCATTTAAATGATCATTTTGCCACAGTTTTTGCTTTAACATGTTAGACATATCTAATCATTTCTGTAATACATTTTCATTTTAATTTTGCAACTTATAAAGCGTTAAAATTAATATTCATTTTACATATTAAAACTGGTGTAGTAAATGGCAAATGAAAATTATGTAATTTAATTTTCATTTTCATTTTGCACCAAACGTTGCACAAATGTATTGGAAAATGGAAATGTATATACAGAAATGCATTGCCATTTTACATATTGCATTGCCATTTTGAATATTACATCCCAAATTGAATAATGCTACCCATATGCTTCCATATTTTAGTTCCTCTCATATGCATCACAACATGTTACGGATTCATCACACGCAAGTTAGGCAGGAGTCATTTTCACTCTTGACGAGCGTTTCGCATCATGTTGGCTGTAATCGTGGCCTTTTTTCTGTGCTGGTTGCCAATTCACATAGTGGGTTTGATAAAAATATACGGAAAGAAATCCAGTACCTCGGTGGCTTTGGCACTGGATCCGTTGACCTTCTCTTTGGCGTATTTCAACAGCTGTCTGAACCCCATTCTGTATGTTTTCATGGGGCAGGATTTTAAGAGCAATGTTAAACTTTCTCTAAGACGTGTTTTTGAAAGAGTTTTCTCTGAGGAGGGAACACAAGCATCACGGTCCACACAGCCACAACACACACACACTCAGTGAGAGTTTTGTGATTTTTTTTTCCCTCTCTGTATTGCTGATGTATTTTCATTGATTGGTTGTTTGTGAACTATCGTCAAAGGTTTTTACATTGACTGATTTGGCACACATCTTGCCTTTCCACGAAACCTGTAAACCACATTCTTCAGTCCTAATGCTTTTGCAACAACAACTCTATAGTGGTTTGCCCAAGCATTGCAATTATTCCGCCTTTACTAGAATTCAGTCAATTGGCTCTTCTGATTTATTTATTTCTACAAAGATGTTTGTCAGGATTGCTTTAATATAAAGCTGAGGAAATCTATGAGAGTGAGTTCTCTGGTCGTCTTCTACCTGACCTTTATGCTCTGTATTCCTGGAAAATCATTTGTTGTTTATGTTGCTGGATTAACATCACAGAGATTGTATACTGATGCTTGATTAACTTTTTTGTTTGTTATCAGCTTATAAAAAGCTTGTAATATTTCATTAATAATGGCATGTGATTTCTATGCTGAATTCATGTAGAAAAATAAAAAATGTACATACATTAAAAGGACACACATATTTGGAGGCAATTACTAAGAAAACTGACCGCTGCAACGAAACAACTTCCTCCTTTTCATCATGACAGGAAAGTGAACAGGAGACACAGATAACAGATTTTAAGATTCCAAATACTTTGCTGTAAATGTGTATGAACGACATTAACTAAAACCAGCAACTGCTAAGAAAATGTGTAACAAGAAGTTCCTCTTTTTCCTTTTTTATTCAGGAGAAACTGGTCAAATAAATGACAGACTGAAAGGTCTGCATGCCAAATGCATTATCATAAATGTAAATAAAAATAAAATATGTGTGAAAATGTTCTCTTATAAAACTTTCTGTAAAATGCTATAAAATGACTATGCTTGCTGAGGACAATATAATTTTAAAATACTGAGAACCTACATGTGTTTGACCCATGTGGGGCAAAGGATTTATGACATCATGCCTCATATGATGGCAACAAGAGATAACTATTATCTCTTAAATATTAGGATATTCTTAAAGAGGGAAATGTCGTAAAACAGAGTTGAACAGAAAGTGAGTAACCATGACAAATTATGAATAGTTTCTTTCTCAGAAATAGCATAAAATCCCACACAGTAAATATGTTATATTTAACTTTTATTAAAAACAAGACCCTATTCTATGTAACCTAATGACAGATGCTTGAATGCAAGATCAGATTGAGTTTAATGTCTGCTTTAGTTAAACAATTTAAAAGAGTTTAACAGCGTCTTTTTGTCCCAAAGGCTGCATCAAAAAACTATATAACTCTATATAACTATATAATTTAAGTTAAAGAACTAGACTTTCATACTGATATATAATGTCAGGCATTCTTGGGAAATGCATTAGAGAAGTACTTTTGGTTTAAAATCATTCAAGCATCTAAACTCTCAAAATCCCTTGAACCCTCTGAGTTCTTCTTATTTGTTGCTCTCTTATGCTCTCGATCACGTGCTGGTCCTGAAACTGAAGCCTCTGGACCCACTCCTCACGTAACCTGAGAGAAAACATTGAGGATTTATTGCTGTGTGCACACATAGACTCTACTCTAACACAGTCATTTGATGCCACAGGTTAAGAAGGTCTCATCTAAGTAAATATGTTTCATTTTTATGAACAGTTAAACATTTGCTAATTAATTAATTAATTAATTTTAAAACTACCATTCAAAAGTTTTTTTTTTTTTTTTTTATCAATCTTTTATTTATTTGTATACATAAAATATCACAAAACACAAAAACAACAACAAACATAATTTATATATTTTGAATCTTTTTCAAGGAGTTATTATATATACAGTCGGCATCTAGTCATAGTTGGGGGTGGAGTTGGCATGGGGGAAAACACAGCGAACATTGTGTGTATTCGAATGACAAAAATGCACATATTGAGCGCTCATTCCCAGAGACGCGTAGAACAATTGTAGTCTCTTTTAAATTTAATATTAATATACACTAGTCCATATCGATATTTGATTCATTGTACAGCTCTACTGTAGATGTATTCATTCAAAAATAGCCAAATTCGGTGACGTTCTGCTTTATATAGCCAGTTCCATTTTTGACTGGATTCCACGATTCTATCCCTGTCGCTTTGCAAACACAGACGGGGTGAATTTATGAATGAAAGTGTAAAAGTTCAGACACAAAACTAAGTTGTTACGTATCCTCACACTTTTGTAAGTGGGTATACGGAAATCCTTGGCCTTTTCTAGTGGGAATACAGCATATCACGTAGACTACACCTCTTAGCAAACACGTTTTCATGCGAGTTTATGTTCGATACTAGGCTATACATAGTTTTGCTTCAGGTAGAATGATAAGGCTAATTATATATGCGTGCCACTTTCTGAAACAACCTTACACAGTTTTGATAACGTTAATAATGAACACAATGTTAACGTAGCCTTCTATGATGAAATGCCGACTGCACACATACACATGCTTAGTCTTGGGATTTCACAACTTCCCTTGATCATCCTCAAAATGTATTGCTTGCAGCCATTTTGTCATCATTTCCAGTTCTGTATGTTTATTAGGAAGGATGTAGAACCCCAATTCATAATTTGTTAGTTTATTGGAGGTACAGAAAACGGCACAGCAACTCTCCGGCATGATTGTCCCGTGTATTTCAATTGGCGCCATGGTAATGTTTTCCCCCACGGGCTAAATACACATCACGTGACGGGGCATTCCCGGGGGGCATTCCCAGACCAACCATCTGTATGTATACATGCTCTGTGAATAACTTTGAAATATATAAGAAGATGAGCCAAGTTATTAGAGGTTAAACTGAGGTTAGACCACACTCTCCCATATCAGATAATTCCCGATTCCAAACTGATTTTACAGAGAAAGTCATTCCAAATGAGATCAACAATTCCACCACGTACCAAGGAAGCAGATTGTTGACCAGAAGATGTCACAATCCAATCCAGCACAAAATGAGATCTCCTAAACAGACTCAAGCGTCTGTTGTATGAAATAAAAGTAACACAGAAAAAGGAACGACAAACAACTTTGAACAAGAGCCAAAACAGACCACACATTTCCGACAATATAGGTCTGTCTAAAAAAAAAAAAAATTGTAGTAAATTCTTTGGATACATGACCGATCCAGTCCAATACAAAACATATCACCAAAAAGCTCACAGTGTCAATAATTAGTAATCAAACCTTCTCTCCATTAGCTCCAAAAAAAAAAGTAAGTCCCATTTTTTTAGAACCAAGAACCAAGAGAAACTATTATCGTCTACAGCCGCGTGAGGGCACGGAGCAGCATAAAGTGTCCTCTTGCGGCTGTAGACGGTAATGTTTTCTCTTGGTTCATGTCAATTTAATTTTGATAAATAAGTCGCACCTGACTATAAGTCGCAGGACGAGCCAAACTATGAAAAAAGTGTGATTTATAGTCCGGAAAATACGGTAATTACATTTCAAAGCTCATCAGTCACTAGACAAGTTTGCTGGATATGAGATCACAGCAGAAACTTAAAGGGTTAGTTCACCCAAATAGCAAAATTATGTCATTAATTACTTACCCTCATGTTGTTCCAAACCCGTAAGACCTCCGTTTATCTTTGGAACACAGTTTAAGATATTTTAGATTTAGTCCGAGATCTCTCAGTCCCTCCATTGAAGCTGTGTGAACGGTATACTGTCCATGTCTAGAAAATTAAGAAAAACATCATTAAAGTAGTCCATGTGACATCAGAGGGTCAGTTAGAATTTTTTGAAGCATTGAAAATGCATTTTGGTCCAAAAATAGCAAAAACTACGACTTTATTCAGCATTGTCTTCTCTTCTGTGTCTGTTGTGAGAGAGAGTTCAAAACAAAGCAGTTTAGTGATATCCGGTTCGCGAACGAATCATTCGATGTGACCGGATCTTTTTGAACCAGTTCACCAAATCGAACTGAATCGTTTTAAATAGTTTGCGTCTCCAATACGCATTAATCCATAAATTACTTAAGCTGTTAACTATTTTAATGTGGCTGACACAATTAATGTACTCAAACAGTGCACTGACTGAACTGCTGTGAAGAGAGAACTGAAGATAAACACAGAGCCTAACCCTAACCCTATCCTCATAGCAATGGCGCCATCAAGATCCTCTTTCGTGATGGTGGATTCTTTACATTTTTCTTTATTGGAGATTGCTCAATCAATCTTTTCTGATTGTCCTTGACCTCTGAAATAGGCTACTCATGATGGAACAGATAGAGAGTGGTTCGAAATTTACTATCAGGATTGTAGAATATATGACAGTGAGCAGAGCAAAGTACCGTTTTATATATATAGTCACTGTTGGGAACGTTACTTTAAAAAAGTAATTAGTTATAGTTACTCACTACTTGTTCCAAAAAGTAACTGAGTTAGTAACTGAATTACTCTATAATAAAAGTAATTCGTTACCAGGGAAAGTAACTATTTGCGTTACTGTAAAAAAAAAAAAAAAAAAAAAAAATTTTAACGAGAGCAGCAGCAGCAACGACTACAGCAGGACGTCTCTATGTAGTATGTATTGAAACTGTATATATTTGCTTAGCGGTTTTGGAAAATGACTAAGTTCCACTTTATGTCGTGTTTTTTTTTTTTTTAAGTTGTACATGTGGAAAGTGCAGTTTGATGACAACATCGCATGTTGTTTACTTGTTGTGCTTACGCGCCGATAGCTAAGTTAACAACACAGAGATATTTGAAGCAGTTTTACTCACCGCCTGCGGTTCCAACACACGATCGTGACCCTTTTTCGTTGGGACTGCATTATCCCTAAGAAATAAACAATATGCAAATCCGGTGTCAAACTGGGCCTTGTTTGTAAAACAAGCATCTTCGAAATGCAGGGAACAAACAAAAACACTTGCACAACTCTGTTGATGCTCTGTAAAAATAAACTCCATCCACTGGTCCCTTAATGCTGTTTTTTTTTTTTTTTTTTTTTGGTAATCTGTGCAGGGTTGTCTTGCCCTTGCAACCAAAAACACATTTTTTTGTGACATTTCGGTCTCTCGCTCTGATCAGTGAATGTCTCTGCTCTGCTCTACGGGAGCGCGCGCTCTTCCGGGAGAAGTGCCCTTAGGACCCATATAAGGAAATTCCGCTCCATCTAACGTCACACAGACCAATACTCGAAAAAAACTTTCCGAAACTGGAACAAAAATGCTCCTTCAAACGTACAACTTAATTTTTGAAACTTTGTCCATGTTTAGCATGGGAATCCAACTCTTTAATAGTGTAAAAAACTCAGTATGCATGAAATAGCATCCCCCCCCCCCCCCACTGTTGAGCAAGTTGTGTTCAACCAGTTCTATATGTTCAATTCAATTCAAGTTTTTTTGTATAACGCTTTTTACAATACGAATCGCTACAAAGCAACTTTACAGAAAATTATGTTTCTACAATATTTAGTAGTAGCTTATGGTGGTGACTGTCAGTTTGTGAACGTTTGACAGGATTTTTAGAAAAAAAAATTAATACAAGACGTAGTCAGCTAGTCGATGAGCATTATTAATATGTTTCTTGTACAGAACAACATCCTGGAGAGCAACCAATCTGGCTTCAAAAGTGGTCACTCAACTGAGACTGCCCTGCTCTTGGTTACTGAAGCCCTACAACTGGCAAGAGCACCTTCAAAATCCTTAGTACTCATCTTGCTGGATCTGTCTGCTGCTTTTGACACTGTTAACCACCAGATTGTTCTGTCCACCCTCAGAAAGATGGGCATCTTTAGATCTGCACTCCTCTGGTTTAAGTCATACCTCTCAGAAAGATTCTTCAGGGTGTCTTGGAGGGGTGAAGTTTCTAAGTCACAACAACTTGCTACTGGGGTTCCTCAAGGCTCAGTACTTGGACCACTTCTCTTCTCCATCTACATGACGTCATTAAGATCTGTCATTCAGAAGCATTGCTTTGCTGCTACGTTACTGCTATGTTGATGACAATCAACTCTACTTCTCATTCCAACTAGATGACCTGACGGTAGCTGCTCCCATTGCAGCCTGTCTGAGTGACATTTCTAGCTAGATGAATGGCAATCACCTTCAGCTCAATCTTACAAAGACAGAACTGCAGGTGGTTCCAGCTAACCCACCCAATATATGAAATTGCATAGACATGAACAACCATCAATAATTTAATTAACCCTAATATTGAGTTCCTCAATGAGGTTAAAATTATATTTGATAGCTACACCAGTTTAGATCAGAGTCTGGAGGTAAATTACTTGCATTGCCTGTGTAAAGGGGGTTCCCTTTGTTGTCATTGAAAAGAGGGTTTCCCAAGGTTTGCTGATTGGCTGAAAGTTCAGTAGTTGTTGAAGCGACGTCTCTGTAAACTCGTGGTTGGACGTTTTAGGTGGGCACTTGAGGTCAGACTCCGAGACACAGCATTACAAATCACATCCTAACTTCAGCTGTCCCAGCAGCATTCCGCTCCCACAGGAACCTTGCCTAATTCCCACACTGCAGCAGCAGTGCCAGCTCTAAAACTCTATCTTTATTTCTCCACTCCCTCTATCTGTATTTCTCTATCCTCTATCTGTATTTCTCTACTCTATCTCCCAACAGAGTATGTTAACCTGATGAATAGGGCCCGTGTGAAGCCTCATCCATACGAAGTCAAGTACATCAACCACACCTTTTTCCAGGACTTCTCTAAGCTGAGGCTCTGCAAGTCTCTGCGCCCTGGAGTAAGGCCTGGTGAACTAACAGTCCATGATATCAGAGCCATCAGATAATTACAAATGTAAATTTTATGTCTTACAATATATTTTATTTTGCAAGTTATATTTTGTGCTATTAGGTACAACAACAATGGAACGATGGACTTCAGAATCAAACATTCTGATGACTGGCATCCACATCTGAGTCACCAACTCTGAAACTCCACCTCAGACAGCCACACAGTCACCCCACTCTATTCATACCACCTGAAGATCAAAGAGCTGAAATTCAAACACCTCCAAGACCTGAAGGAAGTCATCCCAAAGGACTTTGACAGCTTTTATGACAATTTGCTTTTCTAGTTTAATATAGGATGCAGTATAACGACAGTCAATATGATGGCAATGTAACACCACACACAGAGCCTAACAGACACACAGACAAGGGTTCACCCTACTCACAAATACAAATACACTTAGTAATGGGCTTAGTAAAGCAAACCTTAACTATGATTTTATCTGTGTTAACCTATAATATCAGTTATTGATGTATTTTGTTTATCTACTTAATACTAGGCTTATTATACATGTGCATCGAAGTTTAAAAAAATATCCAATATAATACTTGAATTAAATTTAATGTTTTGGATACCACCATTAACTTATTGTTTTCATTATTATTTTACTTTTTCAGTTTCACTTTTTTCAGTTCAGTTCAGCTCTTCTTATAGACTATGCCTCTCTTGGCACTGTTCATGTAAAACATCCCAAGTAGCAAGGTTTTTATTTATGGGAGAAAAAAGGGCTATGAAGTGTAATGTTGTCTGCCGTGGATCTGAGGAATCACACTCAGTCTCAGGGTTTTGTTTCCAGAAGATAGACATTATTTCAGAGAGAAACAAAGCCGAGAAGTGAATGCCAGGTGGCATCTCATTATATACAGTTCTTGTTTATAGAGGGCGTTTCCTATTTCCTATAGTCTTCCTTTTCCTTACATTTCGATTCCTCCCTAGAGACCTTTTATGGTAAAGAAAAAGGCCAATTTGTATGTTTTTCCAGATGTTTCTCAACTGGATCTGTACATCCTTGCCATGTAGGCCTCTTTCTTTCTAACCATAAACTATAGGAGTATAATGGTATAATAACTGGTAATATAAATGGCTAGATTCACATTGATTATACTTGATTAATAAAAATCTTACTAATAAAAATCTTCCACACCTACTGGCACCAAGTAAGCCTCTTTGGATAACTCTGTTTTTTAGACAATAATGAGTGAAAATAGTTTGGTTAGATACATTTGAGTTGGCCTTTTATATAAAAAAAATTGATAGCTGTAATGCTTCAATGCAGAAGTAAGCCTGTGAGCCACGAAGGTAAATTTGCGAGCAGATTAGACTTATTTCCTATATATTGGACAGCCTAATCTGCTCATCGGTTTTTGTATTGCATCACTTCCATCCAAGAGCCTCGATATGTAAGTGTGAACTCATGAAAAAAAATGTAATTTAAAGGTTGCAATTTATTTTACTCTGCCTTATCACAGTGATTTAGTCAGTTTGGTGCAAAATGCATGATGTATAAACATTGTTTTAAATATTAAATGCAAAAAGTCAGTAATTTATTTAAAAAACTGAAGCTTAATATGCAAAACAGCACGCACAAACAGTTTACTTTGACATGACCACTCTTTTGCTTTTGTTTCCTTAAAAAAATGTTTGTTTGTTTTTTTGTTTTTTGTTTTTGTTTTTTGGGGGGGGGGGGATCAGGATGTTATGAAACTTTTTTTTTTTTGTTCTCAAACATCTGCAATGAAACTGAGATACAGTAAATGAGGAATGGTGTTTTATTTTACAATGTTTTTGCTATTCTTGTTTAGTAATGGTATTTTTTTCCTTATTGTTATTATCATTTTATTTTTATTTTTTGAGAGAGATACTGTAAGTTTTGAAGAAGTTTATTTATCCTTTATTTTACCAGGATAGTCCCATTGAGATATAAAATCTCTTCTTCCAGGGAGTCCTGGCCAAGATGGCAGTACAGAAAGTTTCACATAAACAACATACAAACATAAAACTCAGAATGTTTCATAAAATTTTGTCCAGCACTCAAAATAACAACAAAAACTACTTAACCAAACATACACATTTCCCTTAAATTGGTCAATAAGAGATTTTTTGGTGCTTCTATCATTATTATACTCTGCAGCTCCATCCATTACCAGGGAGCATAGGGAGAGAAAGCAGTTTTACCAAGCTCTGAACGTACTCTATGAACCTTTAAAAGCAATTTACCTCTAGATCTAGTGCTATAAGTACAGGTGTAATACGATAAAAGACAACAAATATAAATTGGTAGTTTTCCTAACAATGATTTAGCAATAAACATCAGCATGTGTATTTTTCTCCTTTGAAACAAAGAAGTCCAACCCACCAATTCGTACAAGGTACAATGTTGAGTGCGTGAAGAGGCACTCGTCACAAAGCGCAAGGCAACATGGTATACACAATCTAACTTTTTTAGAGAAGATGAATTTGCATGCATATAAATCACATCACCGTAATCTAATACGGAGAGGAAACAACTTTGAATAATTCTCTTTCTTGCTTCTAAAGGAAAACATTTCTTTAAACGAAAGAGGAAACCCAGTTTTGGTCTAAGCTTTTTCAAGAGATTTTCAATATGTACATTAAAACCAAATTTTTCATCTATCCATATGCCTAAGTATTTATAACAATTTACTGTTTCTATACAGTCCCCTTCTAAAGCTAAATTTTTTTGTGTGTTTAAAACCAGTTTCAAATTGACAATGACAGTTGCAAAGACAAAAGAATCTTGGAGAAACTCCATGTCTTGGTTCAAAGAATGTGCTACTGTGTAAATGATTGTGTTATCAGCATATAGATGAATTCTAGCTGGGGTTATCCCACAACCTATGTCATTTATATAAATAGAAAATAAAATTGGTGCTAAAACAGAACCCTGTGGGACACCTTTTTTAATTGTTTGTTCTGCAGATATAACATTTTCAACTGAGACACATTGAGTTCTTTCAAATAAGTAATTATTAAACCAACTTAGAGCTGTTTTACACAACTAAGTCTCTGCAACAGTAGTTTATGATCTACAGAATCAAATGCTTTGGAGAGATCTACAAATAAAGCTGCACAGTGCTGTTTACTATCCAAACATTTAATAATATCATTAGTGACCAGCATGGCTGCAGTTATAGTACTGTGACCTGATCTAAAACCTGATTGAAATTCATTTAACATTTTATTTTCAGTTATAAACTGTTTACTTGATCATTTATAAAAGATTCAAATACTTTTGTCATCACTGACAACCTTGAAATCGGACGGTAATTATTCATCTCAGATGGATCACCACCTTTTAACAAAGGTAGAATCATAGCTGATTTCCATGCACGAGGAATAACATTTGATTTTAAACTTAAATTCAAAATTGAAGTGATGGGCTATGTTATAAGAGCAATTTTTAAAAAGTAAGGCTCTATTTTGTCAGATCCTGCTGATTTTTTACAATCCAAGTTAGATAAGGCTTTATAAACTTGTGTAGCTAAAATAGGAGTAAACGTGAACAGCTGAGAACAACACGAAGCATGTGCCACATTGTCTTCTACATTATGTTTCTTTAAATTACTAACGTCTGTAATTAAGTCAGCAATGATAAAATGGTTATTAAAATATTTTATTTGTCCCGTATTACACTCTCATTTATTCTTAAACAGTCCGGCAGAGTGGTGGAGTTTTTTTTTTACCACCAATTGATTGGGTCAACTTCCAGAAATTAGTCGGATTGTTCAAATTTTCATTCATCATATTTATATAATAATCACATTTAGATTTTTTTTTACCAATTTTGTACAGTTATTTCTTATTGTCCTATGATTTACCCAATCCATATTATTATTTGTTTTCTTTGCTTTAGCCCATGCATTATCTCTATTTTTTATAAGAGAAGATTATTGACTCATTAAACCAGGGATTATCTCTACTTCGTACTCTAAACCTTTTAAAAGGTGCATGTTTGTCACATATAGTCAAAAAAAGTACATATAAAATACTCCCATGCTATATCAACATTGGGTATCTGTGAAACAACATATAAATCACTATTATAAATATCTTGCAGAAAGGCTTGATCATTAAAATGTTTAAATTCTCGTTTTAAAATAAAACGTGGTTTACACTTAGCAATCCTAAAATTCCTTACACATACTATTGCACAATGATTACTTATATCATTACAAAATACTCCAACCACAGAGAATCTATGAGGAGCATTGGTTAAAATAACATCAAGTAGCGTGGATTTAACTAGATCTTTATGATTTAACCGGTTGGGTAAATGTATCAATTGATCCAAACAAAGAGAGTCGCAAATACCCTTGAGTGGGTCAGACATTTGTGACAACCAATCCCAGTTTAATTCCCAGAGTAAAATAATCTCTGATTTAATCCAGTTATGGAGAAGGTCCGTAAGTGAAGTAATAGCTTCACTTGAAGACAAAGGGGGACGATAACATCCAACAACGATGATATCTGGACCATTACCAAAAACTAATTTAATTGCCAAAAGTTCAAAACAGTTTGGTTTGCTGATGGATAATATACAAGTGCAGTTTAGCTTAGACTTAATGAAAACTGCAACTCCACCACCTTTTTTTGTTCGATCCGATCTAAAAACATTATATCCCTCAATATGTATCATGGTATTATAAATTGACTTATTTAACCATGTCTCTGATAAAACAATAATATCAGAGTTTGTTGAATCAGCCCATATTCTTATTGGGTCTCATTCATGAAAAATTCGTAAATATACGAGTAAATATGTGAGTGATTTGCGCGTAAAGAGAACTTCCCGAACACTCTTCTCCTGATTCACAAAAACTTCGTAAACATCAGATGTGATAGTGAAATGTGTGCGTGTGTTATTGAATTCCAATCAGTCGTAAATGGGACGCACGTGCACGCTCATTCTCAATTACCATAAATCCCGCCCATTAAATCCGAGTGACAACTATATAAGAGCATCATAATATGACACCAAACTAAGGATTTCAACATGTCTTCTCAAAAGCGAATGAAAAATTTCAATTTTCTCAGCTGCAGAAATTGAAGTTTTTTTATTATTATCAGAAGTTCATTCAAAACGCCACGTTTTATTTTCAAACGTATATAGTGGCGTATCAGGTTCTAAAAAAAGGAAGCTGGACAGCATACAGAGTTTCATCTGTTAATCGAACAGTCCCAGAAGTGAAAAGAAAAACCGTATGTAATTACTATATAAAATATTTTTTTCAAAATGCTGTGTAAATATGTACCGATTATGAATTGAAATGCAGCCGTATTAATGAGCAAAATGTTCAGACGTTAAACACACTATTTACGCGTGGCTGGGAGCAGGTGTAGATTTATTTCGTACCAACTAACATTAGGAAAATACGAACGTTTTAATGAATCCGAATATTTACGCCAGAACCACTTTACACGCGATTTACACAAAAATTTGTTCTGCTCGTGTTTCATGAATGAGACCCATTAAGTCTATTTTGTTTACCAAACTGCGTACATTGAGGTAAAAAAGACGCAAACCATTACTAGACTTGAACTCAGCAGGAGTTTGAAGCTGCGCAAGTTCTGGGCCTGGATTAGGGTGGATATTGCCCGATATTAAGCACAAAAGAAAGACCAACCAGCTCTTCCGTGCTGCGCTGACTGTTGAACTATCCCTATAGATGAACATTGCATAAGGAGACAGTTTTCCGTTTCCATGCGCCCACAAACATCGCAGACCTCTCGATTCATCCCTCAGAATAAAAGGCGCCCGACCAAAAAGGCACCTCTCAACCCAAGGCCTCATGACAGGATCTCCATCAACCAGCTCCAGGGAAGTCACAGTGTTCGGAATAATACACGAATATGATGCAGGTGTAGCTCTCCCCTCATTAGAATTAAGCACGCCGTCCATAGGGATCCACTTCGTCAGGCAAATAAACAAATGTAAAAAAATGCCCTCATTTTGGCAATTAGTGATAGTAATAATAATAATGCAGATAGAAATCCAATGTAAGCCTTAAAACAGTCACAAGTTAATGGTGCGTTTAATGGTAGGATGTGGTGTACTGGCACTTATCTTGATGTCAGTGAATATTCTGTCTTAAATGCTAAACTATACAGTATACTAAATGTTACTAGTCTATGTCTATGGAACCAGCAGTGATCGAGACCATGAGAGAGCAACAAATAAGAAGAGCTCAGTGTCACGGCGGGGATGGGACAGCACCGTGGAAAGAAAAAGGTCAGGGTCCAAATGCAGGGCAAAAAGGCCAACACGGCAAAGACAAAACAGAAACAAATGACAGGGAACAACGAAACAACACAAGCACTAGAGACACGGTTCACAATTAACATTACAATAATCCAGGCAGTGAGGCAAACTTATATACTAGTGAACAAATGGGGAACAGCTGTGTGAGTATGTGAACAGGTGTGCAGAGTGAAGCTAATGGGTCTGGGAGCAAGGGAGAAACACAGGTGGAGCAACTAAACAGTAATGAGGTGACAAGGTGGGCAGGGTCAGAAAAGGACAGAAGAGAGCACATGGCACCAAAAAACAACACTCACAGAAGACAGTGACAGAAAGACAGAAGACTGTGACACTCAGAGGGCTCAAATTATTTTAAGAGTTTAGATGCTTGAATGATTTTAGGCTGGCGTAAAAAAAAAAAAAATCATTTTTTTAATGCATTCCTAAGAATGCCTGACATTACATATCAGTATGAAAATCTAGTTCAGTGGTGTAGTCAGGGCCATACGCAAGTATATGCCCTATGATTACAAACCTGATTCCAAAAAAGTTGGGACACTGTACAAATTGTGAGTAAAAAAGGAATTGAATAATTTACAAATCTCATAAACTTCTATTCTATTCACAGTAGAATATAGATAACATATCAAAAGATGAAAGTGAGACATTTTGGATTTCATGAGAGCTACACATTAAAGAAAAGTTGGTACAAGTAGCAATAAGAGGCCGGAAAAGTTAAATGTACATATAAGTAACAGCTGGAGGACCCATTTGCAACTTATTAGGTCAATTGGCAACATGATCGGATATATAAAAAAAGCCTCTCAGGGTGGCAGTGTCTCTCAGAAGTCAAGATGTGCAGAGGATCACCAATTCCCCCAATGCTGTGGTGAAAAATAGTGGAGCAATATCAGAAATGAGTTTCTCAGAGAACAATTGCAAAGAGTTTGAAGGGATCATCATGTACAGTGCATAATATCATCCAAAGAATCAGAGAATCTGGAGCAATCTCTGTGCGTAAGGGTCAAGGCTGGAAAACCATACTGGATGCCTGTGATCTTCAGACCCTTAGATGGCACTGCATCACATACAGGAATGCTACTGTAATGGAAATCACAACATGGGCTCAGGAATACTTCCAGAAAACATTGTCAGTGAACACAATCCACCGTGCCATTCACCGCTGCCGGCTAAACTCTATAGGTCAAAAAAGAAGCCATGTCTAAACATGATCCAGAAGTGCAGGCGTTTTCTCTGGGCCAAGGCTCATTTAAAGTGGACTGTGGCAAAGTGGACAACTGTTCTGTGGTCAGACGAATCAGAATTTGAAGTTCTTTTTGGAAAACTGGAATGCCATGTCATCCGGACTAAAGAGGACAAGGACAACCCAAGTTGTTCTCATCACTCAGTTCAGAAGCCTGCATCTCTGATGGTATGGGGCTGCATGAGTGCATGTGGCATGGGCAGCTTACACATCTGGAAATGCACCATCAATGCTGAAAGATATATATCCAAGTTCTAGAACAACATATGCTCCCATCCAGACGTCGTCTCTTTCAGGGAAGACCTTGCATTTTCCAACATGACAATACCAGACCACATACTTCATCAATTACAACATCATGGCTGCATAGAAGAAGGATCCGGGTACTGAAATGAAACATTTGGCACATCATAAAGAGGAAGATGCGACAAAGAAGACCTAAGACAGTTGAGCAACTTTAAGTCTGTATTAGACAAGAATTGGACAACATTCCTATTCCTAAACTTGAGCAACTTGTCTCCTCAGTCCCCAGACGTTTGCAGACCATCATAAAAAGAAGAGGAGATGCCACACAGTGGTAAACATGGCCTTGTCCCAACTTTTTTGAAATGTGTTGATGCCATGAAATTTAAAATCAACTTATTTTCCCTTAAAATTATACATTTTCTCAGTTTAAACATTTGATATTTCGTCTATGTTGTATTCCGAATAAAATATTGAAATTTGAAACTTCCTCATCATTGCATTCTGTTTGTATTCACAATTTGTACAGTGTCCCATCATCGACTGAGTGTGCGTGTCATATCCCACAGTCTTGTGCATTCCATTCTGTGACAGTTAAACCAATAAATAAAGATGTCGTCTGAAAGTTGCAGTCGGTGGTCAATTTGTGTGTAAATGTATGTTTTTGATCAACGTTTTCCACTTTTGATGTCATTTCTAGCGAGAAATTAATATAGCAATTGTGACAAAGCTGACCTAATTGTCACTGCTGGGCAACACTGGCACACACACGCACACACCTACACTTAAGCAGAAATACTTACCTTTGTAATAACTCACGCTCATTTCCCTCCTGGTGTTCCGCCGTCGGCAGCGCGGGTGCACACACACTCCCGATGGCACATATGTGTTGGACATTATTTCATCTTCCCCTCCACATCCGTCAATATTCATAACCCCGGACATTTCACACACTCACACTGCACGTTGTTTGATGTTGTCTTGTCTAATCGGTGTTTGTTATATTGAATTGGGCGTGCGATGGTCGGTGTTCCGGTGTCATGAGAAATCGAGTCCGCCCGAGAAATCGAGTCCGCTTAGGACCCCGAGTGATCCCATTGGCTCAACGAACAGTTAATGGGTATTATTTTTTAGCGCCTGATTACAATTCCTGCTAAATCGCGTTTTTATTTCTGTCGTTTGAACTTTGCTATAATGACCATTTATGTACTTTAAATTACATGTTTCATAGGCTAGTATATAGCCGACGAGCTATATGTTGTGAAATCAAACATTTCTCGTTTTTTTTTGTTACTCGCGTATCAGTATAGCATACAGCTTACTCGATGTGTGTGTGAATTTATATTGTTAATCTAAATGATATAATATCGCAATTGCTTGTGCAGAACCGTGTTATTGTTGTATTATATACATATATTATTATTTTATGTAAAACGAATGTCATATTAATTTTACATGAAGTATGTCAGTATGTCTATTATATTTATATAGTGATACAAGGTATTTTTCCAGTTTGCGGAAGCATTGGAATGCAAGCTTGTATGTCTTTTAAATTCTCTGTGTGTATTTTCCTCTTCATTCTTTCTTCTTTTCATATGGACCATGAGTCTGAAATAAAGAGTAATAATAATAATAATAATATACCATTTAGTATAGTAAGTGAATAATGGTTGTTTGTGCACTGAAAGTAACTAAAAATACAGCTAGATAGTTTATATAGATAGCAATAATTGCTATATAATTATAACTTGCAATTATAATATAATGATTCTACTGTTGTTGTTGTTGTTTTTTTTTACATATAAATATTCAAGCAATATGAACACTATCAATGTAAGACATTTATACATTTTTCAAAATGCATAACATTTTCAAAGAATCTTTACAGAAAGACATACTGTTGTGTCTATATGGTCAAAAACACCCTCACTGTTTTAATAGTTGGTGCTAAATGCATTAGTCGTCATACATACAGCAAGCAAGCCAAAGGCAACGGTGGTTAATAAAGAAAAATCTGTAAGATGTCGATACTGGAGTAAAAAAAACACTGGGGACCAGTTCTCCTCTGTATATTCAGTCTGAACATTTGGTAGAATATCATTGGTAGTTAACAGTGTTACTGCATTGATTCAGCTGTAAGGTTAGAGGTTAATTGTGCCATGTACAGGCAGCAACATTGTTTTCTCTGTGGCCCAGGTGAGGCATGCAGTGGCAGTGAAGAGTGCTAAGGTGCAGTCATCCATTCATAAATTCTTGCTTTTTTGCTGAAACTGGAAACAGTTCATCCTATGTGAAGTCCATTGTGGAAGATTGGGGAATCATCAGTCTCAACGTAACTCCAGAGTGTCTCGGGACAGGGCTTCTGTGGTAAAGAAAAATATAAAAATGTTTAGGAACTGTAGTATAATAACAATTTTTTTCCTCTCTGCCTTTGTAATATACAGTATGCTGGAAGAATTTCTTGACATCATACAGAACGGGTTCAGAATACAACAGAAGCAGGAAACATCAAAAATCACTGTTAACCGTAGAGCATCGGTTAAAAATTCTTGCAAAAATCAAGTTATGATTTATGTGTATGTTGTTATAAAAACAATCAAACAGACGTAAATGTAATCTGTTAAACTCAGTCTATTTTGCATTCAAACATTGCTTTAAATAAAGAGGCAGGTGATTTATTTGAGCAGAGCTTGTTTTCTGCCCCCACTATTTGGAAAGGCTAAAAAAAAAATATGTATATATATATATATATATCCTATTTTCTATTAAACAAAAAACTGCTGCAATGAAAATCTCCTTTTGATTTATTGTGCCTTAATTACTATTAATTTCATTCAGAATTATTCACTTAATGAACGTTTTTATAAAAGTATATGTGTTTGTTTATGTTAAATAAAAGATAAACACGAGAAAAGAGTCGTATCTTCACTTAAAATGCATCTTGAACAATCGGGTCCCACCTAGCGAGGACCCCTAAGATGGCGGCCCTCGCGATGCCTGTGCGCAAGTCGCAACGGAGGCAGTTGTCAGGAAGGACACAAGACAGGTAGTAATTCACACTAAAAATCTTCGTGTGATTTGTGGACGAGTATGACACAACTAGAGGAGTGCTTAAACCCGTCCTGCACACGCAGGCATTTGGGTGTGGAGGGGAGGGGCGATTAATGATTTGATTTTCTTATTAACAACTAATATTATCCACTGTCCTTGTACAGTAATACGACACTGACAATACACACACAAATAATAGTAGTAACGTTAGTAGTGATAATAATAATGAATCATCTTAGGGGTTTTCGCTAGGTGGGACCCGATTGTTCAAGCCTTTTTTCTTGCGATCTTTGTCGATGAGGTCTGTATTCATTGTTCAGGCGTTTTATCAACTCCATCTGCTATTTTTTCCACATATGAACGGATTTTGCAGGTAGTTAATACGTTAATAATATAGATTTTTAGTGAACATTAGTAACTGTCTCGTGTCCTTCGTGCGGGACAAGTGCCTCCGTTGCGTCCTGCGCACAGGCATCGCGACGGCCGCCATCTTAGGGGTCCTCGCTAGGTGGGACCCGATTGTTCAAGATGCAATTTTAAGTGAAAATACGACTCTTTTCTCATGTTTATCTTTTATTTAGCATAAACAATTACCTATACTTTTATAATAGCGTTCAGTAAGTGAATAATTATGAATGAAATTCATATTTTTTTTTTAGCCTTTCCAAATAGTGGGGGCAGAAAACAAACTCTGCTCAAATAAATCACCTGCCTCTTTATTTAAAGCAATGGTTGAATGCAAAATAGACTGAGGTTAACAGATTACATTTACGTCTGTTTGATTGTTTTTATAACAACATACACATAAATCATAACTTGATTTTTGCAAGAATTGTAAACCGATGCTCTACGGTTAACAGTGATTTTTGATGTTTCCTGCTTCTGTTGTATTCTGAACCCGTTCTGTATGATGTCAAGAAATTCTTCCAGCATACTGTATATTACAAAGGCAGAGAGGAAAAAAATTGTTATTATACTACAGTTCCTAAACATTTTTATATTTTTCTTTACCACAGAAGCCCTGTCCCGAGACGCTCTCGAGTTACGTTGAGACTGATGATTCCCCAATCTTCCACAATGGACTTCACATAGGATGAACTGTTTCCAGTTTCAGCAAAAAAGCAAGATTTTATGAATGGATGACTGCACCTTAGCACTCTTCACTGCCACTGCATGCCTCACCTGGGCCACAGAGAAAACAATGTTGCTGCCTGTACATGGCACAATTAACCTCTAACCTTACAGCTGAATCAATGCAGTAACACTGTTAACTACCAATGATATTCTACCAAATGTTCAGACTGAATATACAGAGGAGAACTGGTCCCCAGTGTTTTTTTTACTCCAGTATCGACATCTTACAGATTTTTCTTTATTAACCACCGTTGCCTTTGGCTTGCTTGCTGTATGTATCACGACTAATGCATTTAGCACCAACTATTAAAACAGTGAGGGTGTTTTTGACCATATAGACACAACAGTATGTCTTTCTGTAAAGATTCTTTGAAAATGTTGTGCATTTTGAAAAATGTATAAATGTCTTACATTGATAGTGTTCATATTGCTTGAACATTTATATGTAAAAAGAAAATGTGTAAAATTATATTATAATTGCAACTTATAATTAACAATTATAAACTAGCTGTATTTTTAGTTACTTTCGGTGCACAAACAGCCATTATTCACTTACAATTACTGATTTGTAATAGTACACGTAACTGTTGTACTATTTTATGTACTGTGTTATATGAGTTAAAGTCCATTACAATTGTAATTTCTGTCATCATAATGAATTTATGTAGTGTGATAATTGCTGTATGATTTTCTTTCAAAACAATAGTTTCTTAAATAATATACAATCAGTAATTGCAATACATGAACTGCTTGTTAGCAAAACCATATATAACAACATAAGTACTTATTACAATATTGAAAATAATGTAAAAAATTACATGAATTAGGTAGTAAGTCAAAATAAATAAAGTGTGTGTGTGTGTATATATATATATATATAATATTGTACGTAGGTTTGTTTAATTAATAATTATCTTTCTACTATCCCACAATGTTTTGAATTTGTGGGCTAAACGTGTTTTATTCATCACAACTGAATTATTATTATTATTATTTTAGAACTGGAAAATATATTCAAAAGCTGTGCTGAGGCGTTCTAGTAACCGAATATTAAAACTAATTACAATGCATTATTTATGAGATGTTGCTAGTTTTATGACATTTAAAAAACATTTTGATCGATTACATTCTGTATGTTGCTTTTATTAAATTATTTTAGCTTGAAACAACAAGCTACCGCAGCTCCGATTAGCCATACAAGTTATCGCGATAACAACTTTTGATCAGGCATTTAAAACAGCTACCGCCTTGGTCCTAAGCGGACTCGATTTCGCGGGGGGACTGGATTTCTCACCACACCGGTGTGAGACACTGCCAAACAGAGCGATAGAGCGGCGATCAGTTATGACGTCACTGACGGCGCCGCGCTGCCGCAGCGCACCGGAAACCAGCCAAACCATTGTTTTATATTAGTAGGGGGTACCTTGTTTTTGTGTGTATATAAATTAAATGGTTGAATGTAGTATTTTTGTGTTTAATGTTTTATTTGTTGATTATGTGTTTTGAGTTTGTGTTTAGTATTAATTAATTGTGTAAAAGAAGTAGAAATGCCTGAAGTAGTGGGGTTTTTACCATCTGTTATTACCTGTTTGAAAAGTCCCATTTGAAGGGGGTGGAGTCTGGCCTATATAAGGGCAGGCCAGATTAAAACTTATCACTTGTTTACCAAGTCGGAGCGAGAGAGTATATTGTGGATACTTGTATATTGACTTTTTTTCATTTGAATTATTCCCTCTTTATTTTTCTGTTTGTTGTTTCTTTGGTACTTTGTGCACCTATATATATATATATATATATATATATATATATATATATATATATATATTTTCACCATTGGACTGTGTTTATTTTTTTGGCACTGTAAATAAATTTCACTTGCACATAAGTGCTATTGCGGGCTGAGCCATCATTTAACATCTTTTACGGACACTCACAACGTCCCCTAGCGAGTGGTGGTTCTCGCTTTATCACATATGGTGGCAGCGGTGGGATGGCAACCCGCAAGACAGCGCCAAAAGGTAAAAAACCCAGGACGGGTTTGCGGTCCCAGGGGAAGGTGGTGGTTGAAAAGGATGTTACCTGGGATTCAATGGAATCTACGGAGGATGAAGAGGCAGCTACAAGGCTTCCTGAAGTATCAGCAAAGGCCAGTTCACCACAGACCAAGCCCTTCACAGCCGGTGAAATGTCTGGTGAAGGAATGGTGTCTCTGATGAGCAAATTCCTGGGTGCACAAGAGGAGAGGGAAGAGAGATATTTGCGAGAGCTCCGTGGTCTACGAAAGTCCATCGTACAGTCAGCACGACCTGCAGAGACCTCGTATGACATAGATAGTCTGCGGATGGAGCTACCAACCCCGGCAGCACAGAGAGGGCCTACACGAGACAGGCAAGCACATGTCCTAGACTCCACAAATGTCCCAGCACCAAGTCAGCCAATGCAGCGGTCTGAACCAAAGATGCCAGCCTTCCAGCAGGGGGAAGACATTGAAAACTATCTTCAGCGGTTCGAGCGGTTGGCCAGGACCTGGGGGTGGCCAGAGCAGGAGTGGAGCTTTCGACTTGTCCCGTTGCTGACAGGGCAGGCACTGGAGGCATACTTAGCGATGGATGAGGAGAAGGCGGAGGTGTATTCTGATCTAAGGGAGGCACTGCTGGAGAAATTTAACATCTCACCAGAAACTTACCGCCAGCGCTTCCGAGTGTCCTCTGTTTCAGCGGGAGAGTCACCAACAGAAACATACCATCGCTTGAGGAATCTGTATCGACGATGGATACGGCCTGAGGAGCATACTAAAGAGGAGATTGGTGAGGCTATTATCCTGGAGCAGCTTCTTCGTGTACTCCCGTATGATACTCGCACATGGGTACGGGAGCATGAGCCGATGACAGGCCTGGCGGCAGCAAAGCTGGCTCAACAGTACATGAATGCTCACAGGGGAGGCCTGCGCACTGAACCACCAAGAGGTACTGTACGTTCTGTTTCTGATCGCTCTGGGGCTGAAGCTGAGAAAAGTCGCGCTGATCGTATAGACCATGCACAAGGACAAAAATCATCTGTGGGCAAGGGACTAATTTGTTTTTATTGCCAACAGCCTGGACACAAAGCATCAGTGTGTCCTGTGCGAAAAGCAAAATTGACTGGATTTTGTTATGTTCCCAGAGAGGAAGACAATGTTAGAGACTCTGTAGAGGAGAGTCAAAATAGGTGTAAGGTGACAGTTAATGGACATTCGTTGCAAGCTCTTTTGGACACTGGTAGCACTCTTTCTCTGTTAAAACCATGTTTTGTGCCAAATGTAAAATATGTGAGCACTACCGCTGTTCAATGTGTACATGGGGATGTAAATCAGTACCCTAGAGCTGAAGTCGTTGTTGAGGTGTATGATCAATTGTACTTGTTAAATGTTGCCATAGTTGATAACTTGCCAGCTGATATGATTTTGGGTCAAGACTTACCAGTACTAAATTATCTGTTACAAACCACCAAAGACTCTGAAACTGTTACTCCCTCTGCCACTGTTGAAGTGTCATGTCCTGTTGTCACCCGGGCACAAGCCAAGGCAGGTCTGCAGCCACTGCCGGAATTGGACAGTAGTCTGTTGCAGGGCGGCACAAAGGGCCCTAGGAAGTCACGCCGACAGCGGCGTCTAGAGAAGTACATGGGCACCCCAGTTTCTAAGACCTCTGTGGATGGTCTTCAGGTTAGTGGCTGGAGGATTCCGGAGGACATTGCGAAATTACAAAGGGATGATGAGTCTTTAAAATCACTCTTTGAGAAGGCAGAGTGTGAAAATGCAGCTAATCTGTGCAATGAAAAATATGTTGTGTTGAATGGAGTGTTGTATTTGCAGACAAATGATGTGACACGTTTAGTTGTTCCAACATGTTGCCGCCATATTGTCTTACATTTAGCACACACTGTTCCCTGGGCTGGCCACCTAGGACAGCAGAAAACATATGCACGCATTAGTTCACGGTTCCACTGGCCTACACTATACACAGATGTTCAGACATATTGCAATACATGTGCCATCTGTCAAAAGACCAGTGTTGTTTCCCAGCGGTGCAAAGCACCCCTGCATCCTCTCCCTGTGATCTCTTCTCCTTTCAGACGCATCGCCATGGACATATTAGGCCCACTTGAAAGAAGTAGTGCAGGACATCGGTACATCCTGGTGGTCAGCGACTATGCTACAAGATATCCAGAAGCGTTTCCACTCCGATCCATCACAACGCCAAAAATCATCCATGCCCTCGTCCAAATGTTCTCCAGAGTAGGCATTCCAGAGGAGATCCTGACAGACCAGGGAACTAACTTCACCTCATGGTTAATGGGGCAACTATACCAGCAGCTGGGTATCAACGCCATCAAGACGACCCCATACCACCCTCAGACAGATGGTCTGGTGGAGCGTTTTAATCAAACCCTTAAGAACATGTTACGTAAGTTTGTTGCCGACACAGGACGGGATTGGGACAAGTGGCTGCCTTTTGTGCTTTTTGCCTACAGAGAAGTACCTCAAGCCTCAACTGGGTTCTCACCATTCGAACTGCTCTATGGATGGCAAGTGCAGGGACCATTGGACCTACTGAGAAGAGGGTGGGAAGACCCTGCATCCAGAACGGAGGAGAAAGGCATAGGGCAGCATGTTCTAGAGATGAGAGATCGACTTGAGCGGTACAGGGAACTGGCCAAAGAGAACCTGCAAGAGGCACAAAAAGCTCAAAAACGATGGTATGACCAGCATGCAAGACTTCGACAGTTCCAGCCAGGGCAGAAAGTTCTACTCCTATTGCCAACATCATCGAATAAGCTGTTGGCCAAGTGGCAAGGGCCATATACCGTGGTCCGCAAGATGGGGCCAGTAACCTATGAGATCCACCACCCTGACAAAGGGAAAGCTAAACAAACTTACCACATAAACCTGTTGAAGGAGTGGAGAGAGTCGACCGGTAAGGCAACAGAGACGTCACTTCTTGTACGGAAGGTGAAGGATGTGGAGGATGAAGGTTCAGAGGCAGAAGCTCAGAGACAGACATCAGTGGTGAGCTTGGATCACCTAGATGACGTGAAAAAGGAAGAGCTACAGCAGCTGGTGAACCAATTTCCTGCTTTGTTCCGCCAGAGACCTGGTCGGACTGAAATGTGTCAACACACCATACACCTGACAGACCCAGCACCCTCAAGACAGCGGCCTTACCGTGTTCCTGAAAGGTTGGTGGAACCTCTAAAGGAAGAGATCAAGATGATGAAGGAACTAGGAGTAATAGAGCCCTCGGTGAGTGAATGGAGTAGTCCCATGGTCATCGTACCAAAGAAGGATGGGACACTGCGTGTCTGCATCGACTTTCGTAGGCTGAATGCGCAATCAAAGTTTGATGCCTACCCAATGCCACGAGTGGATGATTTGTTGGAGAAAATCGGACAGGTTCAGTTTATCACCACCTTGGATCTGTGCAAGGGCTACTGGCAGGTGCCCCTCGATCCAGCCTCCAGACCATACACAGCGTTCCGGACCCCACTGGGGTTATACCAGTTTACTGTCCTTCCGTTTGGCCTGCATGGGGCACCTGCCACATTCCAGAGGTTAATGGATCGAGTCCTCCAGGGCTGCGAGGAATGGTCTGCTGCTTATTTGGACGATGTGGTGATCCACAGTAACTCCTGGCCTGAGCATCTTCAGCATGTGCGACAAACCTTGGAGAAGATACAAGCAGCTGGGTTGACACTGAATGTAAATAAATGTGAGTGGGCGCGTCAAGAAGCTGGATACCTTGGATACCATCTAGGCAATGGCCAGCTGCGACCACAGATGGACAAGTTGGAGGCAATTCGGCGGAGCCCAAGACCCAGAACAAAGAAGGAGGTGAGGTCTTTCCTAGGGTTAGTGGGCTAGTGAGACAGCATTCAACACTCTGAAAGAAAATAAGTGTTCCAGCCCAGTCCTACAGAGTCCAGATTTCTCAAAACGGTTCCTTGTACAAGTGGATGCTTCAGCGACAGGAATTGGTGCAGTGTTGGCACAAGGAAGTTCAGAAGAAGAAAAGCCAGTTGTTTACCTTAGTCGCAAGCTGTTGCCCAGGGAAACCCGATACTCTACGATAGAGAAGGAATGTCTTGCCATCAAGTGGGCCCTTGACAGCTTACAGTACTACCTCCTTGGACGAGAATTCGATCTGGAAACTGACCACAGAGCATTGACCTGGATCCAGTCGATGAAAGACCATAATGCCAGAGTTACAAGATGGTACCTGTCCTTGCAACCGTACAACTTCAAGATACGACATCGACCTGGCAAACAAAATGTGGTCGCCGACTACCTGTCCCGGTTCCCAGTCAGTGCGTCGCTTGGAGAGGGGGGAGGTAATGTGACAAAGCTGACCTAATTGTCACTGCTGGGCAACACTGGCACACACACGCACACACCTACACTTAAGCAGAAATACTTACCTTTGTAATAACTCACGCTCATTTCCCTCCTGGTGTTCCGCCGTCGGCAGCCCGGGTGCACACACACTCCCAATGGCACATATGTGTTGGACATTATTTCATCTTCCCCTCCACATCCGTCAATATTCATAACCCCGGACATTTCACACACTCACACTGCACGTTGTTTGATGTTGTCTTGTCTAATCGGTGTTTGTTATATTGAATTGGGCGTGCGATGGTCGGTGTTCCGGTGTGAGACGCTGCCAAACAGAGCGATAGAGAGGCGATCAGTTATGACGTCACTGACGGCGCCGCGCTGCCGCAGCGCACCGGAAACCAGCCAAACCATTGTTTTATATTAGTAGGGGGTACCTTGTTTTTGCGTGTATATAAATTAAATGGTTGAATGTAGTATTTTTGTGTTTAATGTTTTATTTGTTGATTATGTGTTTTGAGTTTGTGTTTAGTATTAATTAATTGTGTAAAAGAAGTAGAAATGCCTGAAGTAGTGGGGTTTTTACCGTCTGTTATTACCTGTTTGAAAAGTCCCATTTGAAGGGGGTGGAGTCTGGCCTATATAAGGGCAGGCCAGATTAAAACTTATCACTTGTTTACCAAGTCGGAGCGAGAGAGCAACTGTGGTGCCTCAAGCGATCTTTTTTCTAACTCCTGTATATTGTGGATACTTGTATATTGACTTTTTTTCATTTGGATTATTCCCTCTTTATTTTTCTGTTTGTTGTTTCTTTGGTACTTTGTGCACCTATATATATTTTTTTTTTCACCATTGGACTGTGTTTATTTTTTTGGCACTGTAAATAAATTTCACTTGCACATAAGTGCTATTGCGGGCTGAGCCATCATTTAACATCTTTTACGGACACTCACAACGTCCCCTAGCGAGTGGTGGTTCTCGCTTTATCACAGCAATAATGAAATATCCAATTTGCTGTAGTTCATTAAACCATTACTCTGCCTCAGAAGCCTGTCCAAAATCAGTTTTCAGTTTTCGGAATATGAGAACATTAAAGGTTCTGTAGTAATGCTGGCTGAAGTCATACAGGTTTGAAATCACTTAAGGGTGAGGAAAGGGTGACACCATCCATTGGAAGTAGGCCTAATTTCTTTGGCATTCTAGCTCAAAATCATTGCTTTAGTGTCAAGTGCATTTCTATCTGACAAAAATGCATTTGTTTTGAACTTCAGTAATATCTATCATTATTTGTTTCTGTCCTGTTTTATTTATTCATTTGTTCACTCTAATTGAAGGCACTATAACCCAGCAGAAAATTTATGGGGAAACTCGTGGGCTGGATTGTGACGGCTGGTGAAAAGACAGTCCGGAAACAATAGCGAGTTAACAAGATTTAATGAGATGATGAGATATAGTACAAAGACACACAAAGACGATGAGGCGGTAACACTCCAGGGAGACGATAGACGGTGATAAATCCAGACGGTAGTGGAGTGTAGGTGAGGAGTCCGGGTCTTGACGGCGGGAGGCAGCAGGAGTGAGTGGCACAGGAACTGCGGGGAACAGAGCCGAAGGTAAGTGTCCGTGGCAGAGTGATCGTGCGGAGAGTGGATGAGGTTCAACATGAAACAACGATCTCACAAACACAAGACGTGAGACAAGCCATTATATAGGAGATGAGTAATGAGTGGCAGCTGTTGCTGATACAATTAACGGAGACGCCCACAACTAATCAGTGCAGACGCAGGACACACAGAATTCACCACAAAGTGTAAACAACCAACCGTGACAGTACCCCCCCCTCTAAGAACTCCTCTTGGAGTTCCCAGAAGGGCCAACCTGCTGATTGAATTCATCAATAAGGGAGTGATCCAATATGTCCCTAGCAGGTACCCAACTCTTCTCCTCCGGACCGTAACCTTCCCAGTCCACCAGATACTGGAATCCTCGTCCCCTCCGTCTCGAGTCCAGAATACGATTAACCGAATAAGTCGGTTCCCCATCTACGAGACGCGGTGGCGGGGGAACCGGAGTAGGCGGATTACTACGTGCATAAAACACGGGTTTAATTTGGACTCATGAAAGGCGGGGTGTATCCTCTTGTACGCAGGAGGTAGTTTGAGGCGGACTGTCACCGGACTAATGATCTTGGTGATAGTGAACGGGCCGATAAATTTGGGAGCTAGAAACGGATCGCAATGGAATGTTACTGGTAGAAAGCCACACTTTTTGACCCACGACATAGACGGGAGGCTTTGACCGGTGGCGATCGGCCTTGGCCTTAGTGCGCTCCCTCACCCGGAGCAGAGTCTCACGGGCTCTGGTCCAGGTGCGGTGGCACCTCTGGACAAACGCGTGAGCGGAGGGGACCGCGACTTCAGATTCCAGACTGGGAAACGCTGGTGGCTGGTACCCTACACTACACTGAAACGGAGAGAGGCCCGTAGCTGACACTGGCAACAAATTGTGGGCGTACTCCTCCATAGAGAGTTGTTGACTCCAGGAAGAAGGATTCTTGGAGACCAAACATCTCAACGTCCTTTCCAAATCTTGGTTGGCTCGCTCAGATTGTCCGTTGCTTTGGGGATGATAACCCGACGACAAGCTAACTGACGCTCCTAATAACTTGCAAAACTCTTTCCAAAATTTGGATATGAACTGGGATCCCCTGTCTGAAACCACGTCTACCGGAAGGCCATGGAGCCGAAAGACGTGATCTAAAACAGTAACTGCTGTCTCCTTGGCTGTAGGTAATTTGGGCAAGGGAATGAAATGTGCCGCCTTCGAGAACCAGTCCACTACAGTCAAAACGACTGTCATGCCATTAGAGGGCGGGAGGGCGGTAACAAAATCTAGAGCGATATGTGACCAGGGTCTCGAAGGGACAGACAGCGGTTGAAGGAGCCCATCAGGAGGTCGGTTAGATGACTTACCACTGGCACAAACTGAGCAAGCCAAAACAAAATCGCGGACGTCGCGAGCCATACCTGGCCACCAGAATCGTTGTCTAACCAACCCATTAGTTCTACTTATCCCTGGATGACAAGCCATGTTGGAACAATGACCCCACCAGACAACTTCGGACCTTGACTCCTCCGGCACAAATAAGCATTTCGGTGGGCAACTGGACGGAGGCGTTACCCCTTCTAAGGCCATCTTGACCTTCGACTCGACCTCCCATACGAGTGCTGAGACTACTACTCTCTCAGGCAAAATACACTCGGGAGTAGCGGGATGGGCAGAGGGATCAAAAAGACGTGACAAAGAATCGGGTTTAACATTCTTGGAACCCGGGCGGTACGATAGGGTAAATTCAAAACGGCCGAAAAAAAGTGCCCACCGAGCCTGCCTGGAATTGAGTCTTTTAGCAGTTCTGATGTACTCTAAATTCTTATGATCGGTCCAAATAATAAAGGGAACCCCTGAACCCTCTAACCAGTGGCGCCACTCCTCCAACGATAATTTGACCGCCAACAACTCTCTATTGCCAATGTCATAATTACGTTCAGCAGGAGATAATCGATAAGAGAAAAACGCGCAAGGGTGGACCTTATCGTCTGAAACAGCACGTTGGGACAACACTGCTCCTACCCCCACCTCTGATGTGTCAACCTCCACCACGAACTGCCGTGTGGGATCAGGGGCGACAAGGATGGAAGCCGAAACAAAGCGGTTCTTGAGGTTAGAGAATGCAGCCTCAGCTGCGTCAAACCACCTGAACTGAGTACTGGGGGAGGTCAAGGCTGTCAGAGGTGAGGCTAGTTGGCTGTAATTTCGAATAAAACGCCAAAAGAAATTGGCGAACCCCAGAAACCGCTGTAGGGCCTTACGAGAATCTGGAGATGGCCAATCTATCACAGCCTTTACCTTGTCAGGGTCCATTCGTATTCCCTTTATCCCTCAGATAAACCCTAGGAAGGGGACCGACTGTGCATGGAATACGCACTTCTCCGCCTTGACAAAAAGCCCATTCTCTAATAACCTATGGACCACTCGTCTGAAGTGTTGAACATGTTCCGGGAGAGATGAAGAAAAAATCAGTATGTCATCCAGGTAAACATATATAAACTGATCCTACCATATCTCTCAACACGTCATTCACGAGTGCTTGAAAAACCCCGGGCGAGTTGGAGAGCCCGAACGGCATCACCAAATATTCAAAGTGCCCTCTAGGGGTATTAAAGGCAGTTTTCCATTCATCCCCCTTTCTGATGCGGACCAAATGATAAGCATTACGTAAATCAATTTTGTGAACACAGATACTCCCTGCAACCTCTCGAAAGCTGAAGATATGAGTGGTAACGGATAAGTATTCTTAATAGTAATGTTGTTCAGCTCTGGGTAATCAATGCAAGGTCGCAGAGAACCATCCTTCTTACCCACAAAAAAGAACCCCGCCCCCGCTGGAGATGAGGAAGGACGGATGAACCCAGAGTCTAGGGAATCAGAAATATATTTCTCCATGGCCTCTCTCTTAGGAATAGAAAGAGAGTATAACTTGCCTTTAGGCGGAGATTTACCTGACACTAAGTCTATGGTACAGTCGCAGGGACGATGCGGAGGAAGAGAAGCAGCCCGGGACTTACTGAACACTTCCTTCAGGTCCAGATACTCAACGGGCACGTTTGGCAAAGCCATGGTCTCCTTCTTTAAGACAGAAACAGGAACAACAGGACAAGCAGAAACCAGACACGACTCATGACATCTTTCACTCCACAATGTGACAGTGTTAGAACCCCATTCCACTTGTGGATTAGGTTTGGACAACCAGGGGTGACCTAATACAATGGGAGCAACAGGGGAGTCCATTAGAAAAAAGGATATGGTTTCTTGATGGTTGCCAGATGTGATGAGTGTGATGTGTTCAGTATGTTGGGTGACGTGAGGCAGTTCCTGGCCGTTGAGTGCGGTGACATGGATGGGGAGAGACACAGGAAGGACAGGAATGTTCAAGTGATGTGCCAGTGAAGAATCCATGAAGTTACCTTCGGCTCCGGAGTCCAGAAGGGCGTGACACTCGTGATGTTGATTTCTCCACCGCAGTTTCACCGGAAGGAGGGTCGATGATGTAGGTGAGGACTTCTCAGCGGAGATCCCGCCCGAGAGTAGCCTCAGGTTTACTACCGGGCTGGGTCCTTTAACCGGGCATGAGTAGATGTTATGGTCAGAGTCTCCACAGTACAAACATAGTCCTTGGGACCTCCGCCGTTCCCTCACCCTCCGGGACAGCCGAGCTCGACCCACCTGCATGGGCTCGTGATCGTCGACAGAACCGACCGTGTTCTCTCGACCCAAGCGCCCCCTACCAGGAGAGAATGGAGGTCTGGAAGGACTGTGTTGGCGGCCCAGGCGATTAAACCTGGCCTCCACCCGCAACGCCAGGTCGATGAATTTGTTGAGGGTAGGGGGCAGCTCGAGGAGGTAGATTTCCTGCTGCACACGGTCGGATAACCCATGCAGGAATCTATCCCACTGCGCCGCCTCGTTCCACTGGCACACGGCCGCCAGGGTACGGAACTCGATGGAATATTCTGTGACAGATGAATGTCCTTGTCGGAGTTCTGAGAGGCGATGGGCGGCCTCCCTGCCGGTCGCGGCCCGGTCTAAAACTCTCTTCATCTCGTCAGATAGGAGGTGGAATGAGGCACAGCACGGATGTTGATTCTACCACACCGCCGTTCCCCATAAGGCAGCCTTGCCCGATAAAAGTGTGAGCGTGAACGCTACCTTGGATTCTTATGTGGCGAAAGTGCGGGGCTGCAGGGCAAACTGCATAGAGCACTTGTTAAGGAATGTTCTGCAATAAGTTGGCTCACCAGCGTAACTCTCCGGCGCCGGAAGTCGCGGCTCAGGTCGGAAGTGGTCCTGGGGAATCCCCGGTGGAACGGTCGGCGCAGGCGGGGGGATGGGCGCAGTGGGAGACATGAGCTGATGGATCTGCTGGGTGAGCTCGGACACCTGTGCCACCAGCGCTTGGACAGCGCGTCCAGTGTTCGAGATGCTCTCCTGCTGCTGATCCATTCTCTTGACGCTGTGGTGCATGAAATCAGTGAGGGTGTTGGTGCTCGCTGCTTCCATGTTGGGTGAGATCGTTCTGTGACGGCTGGTGAAAAGACAGTCCGGAAACAATAGCGAGTTAAAAAGATTTAATGAGATGATGAGCTATAGTACAAAGACACACAAAGACGATGAGGCGGTAACACTCCAGGGAGACGATAGTGGAGTGTTGGTGAGGAGTCCGGGTCTTGACGGCGGGAGGCAGCAGGAGAGAGTGGCACAGGAACTGCGGGGAACAGAGCCGAAGGTAAGTGTCCGTGGCTGAGTGATCGTGCGGAGAGTGGATGAGGTTCTGGGGAAACACAGACATCCAAACGCAAACTACACAGAAGCCAGATGGGGGTAAACACAACGACATGAAACAACGATCTCACAAACACAAGACGTGAGACAAGCCATTATATAGGAGATGAGTAATGAGTGGCAGCTGTTGCTGATACAATTAACGGAGACGCCCACAACTAATCAGTGCAGACGCAGGACACACAGAATTCACCACAAAGTGTAAACAACCCGAGATCCCGGTTTACCAACCGTGACATGGATATGTCCAGGGCTGAATTTGATCCCCAGTCCAGCCCTGTCTACATGCTGAAAAATCCCCTTGCAGGAAATATAATTCCCTTCATAAATAATACAATCAGTGTATAAAAGCATAAAATAAAACATCAAATTAAGATGAATAAAACACACACACACACAAAAACACATTAAATTCAGATGTATCTCTAAAGCACTTTTCACAATGAATATAATTCCAAAGAAAAATGTGGAAATGATAAAGAACTGTAATAATGTGTCGACAGATGGGCTGAACAACCTGAAAGTCATGCTGTAGACTACTTGAAAAATAATCTGTAATCATAATTTGTCATTGTGACGAGTGGGGCGGGGCCGAGAGATGTGGGAATGAGTGAGGCCGGTAGAGTGATTGGGAAATCCACAACACCTGCGCCCCATCGCCGGTCTCGAGTCCCACAGAGGAGATGGAAGGATATAAAACTGGAGCGACGATAGTGAAGGACGAGAGAGGACCAGGCCTGGGATTTTAGTTTAGGTTTTGCTTTTGATTTTCGCGCACCAGTTGTCCGTGAGGGGCTGGTGCGCTGTTTTGTGTTTTGTGTTTTGAATCATTAAAGTGTCAGTTTTGTGTTTTGTGTTTTGAATCATTAAAGTGTCAGTCGATTGTCAAAAAAATTAAAAAATAAATAAACAAACATAAAATATTGCCCAGGCCTGGTCCTCTCTCGTCCTTCACGTTCGTCGCTCCAGTTTTATATCCTTCCATCTCCTATGTGGGACTCGAGACCGGCGGTGGGGCGCAGGTGTAGCTCATCTCCAATCACTACACCTGGCCTCCCTCCTCGTTCCCACGTCTCTCGGCCCCGCCCCACTCGCCACAGTCATGGTTTCTCACTTTCTGTTCAACTCTGTTTTACGACATTTCCCTCTTTAAGAATAGCCTAATAGTTTGCTCTTTGGCCATCATATGAGACATCATTTCATAAACACATGTAGGTTCTCAGTATTTTAGACTTATATTGTCCTTATCAAGCTCCATCAAAATAATATGAATATACTGCTCACTATTTATACTACAAAAGACATGCAGAATTAATACTGTTCTGATCAAGAATCAGGTCACTTTTATAGCATTTTATAGTACAGAATGTGTTATAAGAGGACATTTTCACATTAATTTTATTTGCATTTGAATTTATGATAATGCATTTGGCATGCAGACCTTTAAGTCTGTCATCTGTCATGTATTTGATGCATTTCTTCTGAAAAAAAAGTAAAAAGAGGATTTTCATTTTACAAAGTTTCAAAGTTAGGTTTTAGTAAATGCTGGTAGATGTGTGTCGCTACTGATGTAATGTTCATATACATTTACAGCAAAGTATTTGGAATCTTAAAATCTGTTATCTGTCATTAACAAGTGTCTCCTGCTCACTTTCCTGTCATGATCAAAAGGAGGAAGTTGTTTTGTTGCAGCGGTCAGTTTTCTTAGTAATTGCCTCCAAATGTATGTATCCTCGTTTAAAAAATAAAAAAAACCCAAACTATGTGAATTTAAGTTTCAATTAACATTACAATAATGATGAATTTATATTTTTTGCATTTTATATTGAAAACAATGTTTATACATGATGCACTTATAACAGTAAAGTAGAAAAACACCAAAATGATTAAATCACTGAGATAAGGCAGAGTAAAACAAAACCAGTTTTTGTTATTAAATTACATTTTTATTTTTTCTTCATGAATTCAGCATAGAAACCACATGTCATTATTAGTGAAATATTGCAAGCTTTTTCTAAGCTGATAGCAACCAAAAAAGTGAATCAAGCACCAGTATTCAATCACTGTGATGTTAAGCTTTGACGATAGTTCACAAATCACCAATCACTGAAAATACATCAACAATACAGAGAGAAACACACAGGAATGATGAATAAGAGTTAGATTACTTGCTGACTTTGAGTTGATGAATTAAGAAAATAAATAATTAGAACATTATTAGAATAGTAATAAAAATAAATCAGAAAACTATAATATGTATAAATGTTTTAATATCTTCACTACACTGAGTGCATTTGTTGTGACTGTGTGGATTGTGATGTTTGTGTTCCATCCTCAGAGAAAACTCTTTCAAAAACACGTCTTAGAGAAAGTTTAACATTGCTCTTAAAATCCTGCCCCATGAAAACATACAGAATGGGGTTCAGACAGCTGTTGAAATACGCCAAAGAGAAGGTCAACGGATACACTGACGCAGCCACAGCCACAAGGGAACTGGATTTCTCGCCATATATTATTATCAAAGCTACTATGTGATAGAACAACCAGCAAAGAAAAAAGGCCAAGATTACAGCAAACATGATACGAAACGCTCGTCCACTGTTAAATTGACTCTTGCCTAACTTGCGTGCGATGAATCCGTAGCATGCTGTGATGCATATGAGAGGAACCAAAAAGCCAAACACAAATCTGATGATGCTAAACCCTCCATACAATTTTAAATGGTATTCATCAGGTTCATGAAACAGGCAGGATGTTTTATTTGTATTTGTTAGAAACTTTGCTAACATCATAAAAGGCAGACTGAGAATTGAAGCCAGAATCCAAACTGTTGCACAGGACAGTCGTGCGATGAACAAGCTGCGATGATTCTGAGCCCAAACCGGTGTGATCACCCGAGTAAACCGATCCAGACTAATCAAGCTCAGTGTGAAAACGCTGGAAAACATGGTGATGTACATAATGAAGGGGAAAATCTTGCACATTACGGATCCGTACGGCCAGTAGCCAATAGCTCTCTTGGTAATGTAGTAAATAGTGGAAAGGCAGCACAAGAGGTCAGCAATCGCTAGATTAAGAAACCCTACTGTATTGACAGTCCTCTTCATCTTCAATCCAGCAACATACACGACAAATGCATTTCCAGGAACACCGAGGATCAAGGTCAGGTAGAAGAAGACCAGAGAACTCACTCTCGTAAAATTCTCCAGATCATTGAAACAATCCTTACAAATATTGTTGTAGACATTGTCAGAAAAATTATCAGTATATATTTGATTCATTTTGCTTGAGTTGCTGCTGTCCATAGTGCTCTGCTTGTCCTGTAAATATAATTTATTATCAGCGTCAAACATTTAATCATTCAGTTAGCAGATTCTTTTATACAAAGTGACTCATGAACAATGTTCCCCCTGAGCTGCACAGTCACGACAGAAGAAATAATGTGACAGGTGCAAAAATGAATTGGGAAAGCCAGTTGACTGAATTCTATTAAATGCAAAATAATTGCAAACCACCATAGAATTGGTGTTGCTATAGAGTTAGAACCGGTGAATGAGGTTTCATAGAAAGACAAGATGTGCGCCAAATAAGTCACTGTAGAGATCGAATTCATTGATGGTTGCAGATGAAATAGCTTGACACAAGAGCCAACGCAAACACGATGACATGTGAAATAAAAGGTCATCATGTTTTACAGAAGATTGGCTTGATTAAGTGCTGGAAATAGCAGATGATGGGCACGAAACAGTAACAAAACTTAAAAATTTACAGGTGTAGCAGTTTGTAGACTCTACAATAATTTTGTTTTAAATATTTATTAAAAATATTTGTTTTTTTGTATTTATAAATTATGAAACTAATAAATCTCAAAAAGGACAAGAAACAAATTAGAAGGAACATTGCTTACATGTGTGGAAAATAAGCAATTTGACAAAGGCAACTATTCAATATTATTCAACAATTAAAAATATTGGACATTAAGACATTTAATTTAAATCATTAACTACGCAGTCACTTGTATGTCAGTGATCATATGTTTATATGGTTTTAAATCACACTTGAGTTTTACAGATCAAATAATGCCTTACAAACTTGTACTCACCTCACCAGCTGATCTGTACTTACTAGTGGTATTTGCCACTTCTTATACTTTAAGCAATTGTAAATTGAAAGAACTTGAAAGAACCTCAGATACTTTGATCTCATGAGAAACAGCCAACACAATCATACACAGACACCCCCACTGAGTGGAGGTGCAGGAAACGCCTCTCTCATATATGCATCAGTTCATTCTCATCCCCTTCCTTCCACTTACCCATCCTCCCTTTACTTGGTTCACTTAGAATGTTCAGTAGTATTATGTTCTACATGGATGCAATTTATAGTTACAGTCAGGTTTAGCATCATTTGAATTGTCTCAGGGCAATGGTACAATGGTCTCAATCTTACAAAAGTAGACTAAAAGATGATACAGATCCTTACAGTTGAAGGGATCATGTGATCCTTGTTTAAAGATCTTTATTTTGTGTAACAGAATATATTGACATGCTTTAATGTTCAAAAAACACATTATTTTTCAAATACTGCACATTATTGTAGGTGCTCTATTGCCTGCCTCTCTCAAACATTTCCGACAAGCGCAGTCTGCTCTGATTGTCCAGCTGACCCAATGCATTGAGAGTGATCAAACACTGTAAGAACTCGTCAGAAATCCAACGGCCCTTTCCATAATCGTGAGCATCATCTTTCAAAATAAATACAAAGACGGTTAATAATGTCCTTAGTTTTACCATCAGTTCAAGACTGAAAGGGGAACAGAGTCGCGTGACAGACAGTGATGAAGCATGTATATGATTGCAGAACACAAGCCAAGGAAAGGTTAAGACAGCTGACTCAACTGTGTGACCCTCTCTCTCTCACACATTCACACACACACACACACACACACAATACGTGGAACACTGTATTTAAACATTCAATAGCAAATACTTAAATAACAAAACTTACTTACATTAGCTTATTCAGAAGCACCAGTTTGTCATAGAACATTCAAAATAACCTCCTCTCTTAGGTTGTAGAAACTGTCATCCAAAAAATGCATTGCTGTTCTGTTTTAAGTAATCTTAAAGATTCCTAAATGCATCTATTTTCAGAAGGCCAAATAAAGTGCTTTTGCTTTCACCTAGATACACACATCTCCCTGACCTGGCTGCTTCAACACTAACTGCGTTACTGAAACCGTGCCTTCTTTCGTTGCATGAACATTTGTGCGGCATTATCCAAATTTTTCCACATTGTGATGTAGAAGTGGGGGCTTGTTTGAATTAGGCATTTTACGGGGCGTGGCAGAGTCTTAACTCTGATAAAGAATATCTCTTTGGATTTTAGACTTTGCAACTTTACAATTCTTCTTCATGCACCAAGAGCTTGTAAAACTAAAAAGAGAAAGGAAACATTTAAATTGCAACATATGACCCCTTTAAGAGATTTTTTGCTAACTACAATGGGAGAGCTCTTTCCCAGGGCCTCTATGTAAATTACTTTCTGTTCCCATTGAGGTGTAAACCACCCAGGTCTGGGACCTGGCTTAATGCAAATTTTTTTTTTTTTTTTTTTTTTTTTTTTTGTACATACATCCATTTGGGGGATGTTTTATCTTGGTGTTGTATCCTGTTAACTGTCACTCACGTTTTTGAAGATAGACATGAATGTGCATGATACAAACCTAAATTTTTATAATTCATGACTGAAAACATTTTGTAACATGATTTTGATGTGCCATTTACATGGTTATGCAATGTCTGATTTTAAAATGGGTTTTAAAGGATGAATTTTGAGATTTTATGTTTTCAAGTGATATATAGCTTCTGATGATTTCTAAAATGTGATAGAGAAAAAGGCAACGAGGAAGTATTTTCTTTTAAACAAAGGTCAAAGCTCCTTTTGTAATGTAGATTTCTGAGGGTGCACTCTTGTCATAAATTCATCTTTTACTTTTCCTACATAATTTTTAACAAAAAATATAGGTAAAATATATATTTGGGTGTCTTAGACCTTTCCAACGATATATAGTTTGTCAAGATTAGATTAGATTTGATTGTAATATAGTATAGTCAACGTAGGCGTCCCGTATACGGGACGGGGTGACATTTAACATGTTAAAAGGATCGGAGCTTTCTTTATTTTATGTATTTTCCTAAAAGCCAGATATGAATCTTACTCTTAGATTTATCTTTGATTATTTTATGTCTTTTATTGATTTGATATCTTTGAATTGGCATAGTTCATATTTACCTAAATGATGATAAATTGTTACATTTGATTCTATTCTGTTTAACTCTGTAATCATTGACTCATAGTAGATTATGCTTTATCCTTGCTACCACATTTTCTGTGTCAGGTTAGTAATGGACTAAAATTCAGTTAAGATGGAGCATAGGGCACACCAACTGCATCTTTAGAAACCAGACTAACACTTGGTTTTAGTTCAAGTGTACTTAGATTGTAAGGGCTGATAGGGAATATCCATTTAGGTCAACTGGATGTTGTTCGACCCAATGCTTATCAGCCATGCCACACTCCTGAAGCCGCCCACCAGCCTGCAGCACCCGCAGCCAATTACCCAGTACAAGACCCCTGCAGGTGAACTTCATAAGGCTCTCTCCATCTGAACATGCTCGCCGCCTCGAGGCAGGTCCCTGCCTCTACTGCACGGCCACCGACCATTACATCGGAACCTGCCTTGTCCAACCCACATGTCGTGTGCTGAGTACACTTTAGTTTAGGTGTACTGGCCCCTGGCTCATTCTCCAATCTCCAGAAATCAGATGGGACTCATGTGAGGTAACAGACTGGAGCAAGTAATGTCTACAACACTGTATCTCAGCCCTTCCCAAACCTAATCAAAGTACTTGCACTGCTCTATTAGCCTCCACTCACATCAAAAGTTCTGTTTTATTGGAAGCACCCACTATCCCATCTGATTATGTGCCATTCCAAGATGTTTTCAGCAAGCAGACTGCCACTCACATACTACCTCATTGGCTGTGGGACCGCACCATCGACCTGCAGTCTGGAAATAAACTCCCCAAAGGTTGAATATATCCCCTGTCCATCTCGGAGCACAAAGCTATGGAGGAATACATTCAAGAGGCTCTTTCCAAAGGTTTCATTCGTCCCTCCACATCACCGGCTGCATCCAGCTTCTTCTTCGTGGTAAAGAAGGACAGGGGCTTGAGGCCATGTATCGATTACCAGGTACTAAATTCCCAGACTGTGAAAGTGAAAGTGACATGACATACAGCCAAGTATGGTGACCCATACTCGGAATTCGTGCTCTGCATTTTACCCATCCAAAGTGCACACACACCGTAAACACACACCTGGAGCAGTGGGCAGCTGTACATTCACTCCCCCACCTACAAACCCGGAAAGTAACGAGTGGAAGATGGCCTTCATTACCCCATCTGGCCTCTAGGAATACCTTGTCATGCCATATGGCCTTTCCAACACACCGTCCATCTTCAAGGAGCTTTTAAATGAGGTGTTCTGGTAGTTCCTTAATGACTTTGTTATTGTCTACATCATTGACATACTCATCTACTCCCAGAATCTAGCCAACCATTGCAGTCACTTGAAGCAGGTCTTAAGGAAGATTCGTCAACTCAACCTCTTTTCTGAAGCTGCAGAAGTGAAAGTTCCATTGCCCCACCGTGCAGTTCCTTGGGTACGTTATCGTCCAAGATGGAATTCAAATAGACTAGGGAAAGGTAAAAGCCATTACAAAAGGGAATCGTCCCCAGTCGGTGGAAGAGCTCTAGAGCTTCCTAGGATTTGCTAACTTTTATCGATGTTTCATTGCAACAAGGATTTTAGTTGACTCTCAGCTCCATTAACTTCTTTGCACTGAGGTAAGCACATGTCCCTGTCCTGGAACCCCAAAACTGGCCCTGGAAGAGTGGTGGCATTGGCTGGAGGGAGCTAATCATACTTTTACTGGTGTCACAAATCACAAGAACCTTCAATATATTCATGATAGTTATAGGCTCAATCCCCGTCAAGCCCGCTGTGAGCTGTTATTCATTAGGTTTCAATTCACCATTACTTATTGGCCAGGCAACCAAAACTCTAAGGCTGATGCATTGTCACACATGCACTAACCAGATGCACCCACTGAACCAGAACCTATTCATTAATTTTCTGTAATTCCTGTCAATAAACCTCCTGACCCTTAACTACCTGTTGTCTCTGGCTTTAGCTGTGACAAGTATAGGGACAAATTCTCACTATCATCAGTTGCTTATTAAATTTAATTAAAATGTATGCATTTAGCTGAAGCTTTTATCCAAAGTGACTTACAGTGCATTCAGGCTATCAGTTTTTACCTATCATGTGTTCCCGGGGAATCGAACCCCCAACCTTGACAACGCAATGCTCTACCTCTTGCGATAAGAGGCCGGAAAAGTTAAATCTACAGGAACAGCTACAAGACCAATTTGCAACTTGTTAGGTCAATTGGTGGCATAATTATAGAATAGAAAGAACCTCTCAGAGTGGCAGTGTCTCTCGGAAGTCAAGATGGGCAGAGAATCACCAATTCCCCCAATGTTGTGGCGAAAAAATAATGGTGCAATATCAGAAAGGAGTTTCTCAGAGAAAAATTACAAAGAGTTTGAAGTTATCATCATCTACAGTGCATAATATCATGCAAAGATTCAGAGAATCTGGAACAATCTCTGTGCATAAGGATCAAGGCCGGAAAACCATACTTGATGCGCATGATCTACGGGCCTTTAGACGGCACTGCATCACATACAGGAATGCTACTGTAATGGAAATCATAACATGGGTTTAGGAATACTTCCAGAAAACATTGTCAGTGAACACAATCCACCGTGCCATTCACCGCTGCCGGCTAAAATCTATAGGTCAAAAAAGGCATATCTAAACATGATCCAGAAGCGCAGGCATTTTCTCTGGGCCAAGGCTCATTTAAAATGGACTGTGGCAAAGTGGAAAACTGTTCTGTGGTCAGACGAATCAATATTTGAAGTTCTTTTTTAGAAAACTGGGACTCCATATCATCCAGACTAAAGGGGACAAGGACAACCCAAGTTGTTATCAGCGCTCAGTTCAGAAGCCTGCATCTCTGATGGTATGGGGTTGCATGAGCGCGTGTGGCATGGGCACCTTACAAATCTGGAAAGGCAAAATCAATACTGAAAGATATATATCCAAGTTCTAGAACAACATATGCTCTCATCAAGACATTGACTCTTTCAGGGAAGACCTTGCATTTTCAAACATGTCAATACCAGACCACATACTGCATCAATTACAACATCATGGCTGTGTAGAAGAAGGATCCAGGTACTGAAATGAAACATTTGGCGCATCATAAAGAGAAATATGCGACAAAGAAGACCTAAGACAGTTGAGCAACTAGAAGCCTGTATTAGACAAGAATGGGACAACATTCCTATTCCTAAACTTGAGCAAATTCCCTCCTCAGTCCCCAGACGTTTATAGACTGTCATAAAAAGAAGAGGGCATGACACACAGTGGTAAACATGGCCTTGTCCCAACTTTTTTGAGATGTGTTGATGCCATGAAATTTAAAATCAACTTATTTTTCTCTTAAAATGATATTTTTTTTCAGTTTAAACATATGATATGTCATCTATGTTGTATTCTGAATCAAATATTGAAATATGAAACTTCCCCATCATTGCATTATGTTTTTATTCATAATTTGTGCAGTGTCCCAACTTTTTGGGAGGTTTGTAGTTAAAATTGTTAATAGCGAGAATTGAACCTTAAAATAAAGTGTGACCAAATTTTCTACTGTATATATTATTGGTTAAATGAGCATGTAAGCAGGAAAGTTGTGTATATGTATGTAATAGCAAATTTCACAGCAAATTAAATGTAACAAATTAAAGGAGGCAGCATCTAGTTGACAAGCTAATTACTTTATAATGATATAAAAAAGTCACTGTATTTTAAATAAATAATTATTTCACGACCACTTAAAGAGTATGTTTTATGTACTTTTAATGTGTGTTGTATGGATGTAATCTGTGTCGGGTCTCGGGGCTAATCACCTGCCTTTTTGGTGTGTGTGTTTATCACTTGTCAGCTCACCGTGTCTACCTGTTTGAGTTTTCCCCGCCCTCCTTGTTTCTGTGTTGTGAACCTTAATTGCTCGCCACCTGTTTTCTATGTTCTTCTAATTTTACACCTTTATCATTCCCTGTGTTTCTCTGCCTATTGTCAGACTGTTGTTACTCGTTTCAATAGCTCGGATCTTCTAGCTGTTCTTAGCACTCACCTTTGTCGTGTCTTGTCCTCAGGCTCCAGTGTGTTTAGCTGTTTTCTCTGCCCCCTGTTCCCCAGCGCAGAGCTCTTGGAAGCTTCAGTGTCATCCCTCCGGTCTCAGTGGTCGTACAAATAACTGTGGAACGTTACTCATCGGTTTGATTCATCTGCTTCGACTATTCTTCCAGTCACTACGAGTAATCCTGTGAACGTGACTCATCTGATCTGCCTCCTCTGCTTTAAATAAAGCCTTGCGTAAACCCGCATCTGAATCCTGCCCATTTCTCCTGACATAACAGTCTGACCAGATCATGGATTCAGCGGGATCTGATCCACTCCGCTCGGCTCTCGTTCAGCAGGGAGTTTTGTTGGGACAGCATGCCACCCAGCTCGGCACCACCGCGCGGAAAGTGGACACTCTCACTGCCCGGGTCTCCGAGCTCATCGCACGGGTGGACGGTCTTCGGCGAGAGGCAACGAGCGGATCCGTTCTTCACACCGGTATGTTCCACGAGCCCGAACCTCATGCCAACAATCCGCCGGTCTATGATGGCGATCCTAACGCCTGTCAAGCATTCCTCTCCCAATGCTCGCTGGTGTTCGCTCTGCAGCCCCGGCGTTACGCAAAAGAAGAGGCCAAAGTTGCGTACGTACTTACACTTCTTTCGGGCCGTGCCCGCGAATGGGGGATTGCCGTATGGAGATCGCGGGCTTCCTGTTGTGCAACCTTCGCGGACTTCAGTCATGAGATGGCAAAATTATTTGATCGCTCAGCTCAGGGAGACGAGGCGGCGGCCCAGTTATCGCGTCTGACTCAGGGGAGGAGCTCTGTCACGGACTACGCCATCCAGTTCCAGACTTTAGCGGCGGCCTGTGGCTGGAATGAGAGCGCGCTGCGCGCCCGCTTTCTTGAGGGGTTGGATTTCGCCATTTCATACGAACTCGCGGCCATAGAGCTCCCGCGGGAATTGGATAACCTCATTAATCTTGCGCTCCGTATTGAGGGCCGTCTCAGCCGCCGCCGCAAGCAACGGCAAACTCCCGCCCCGTGGCGCCACCTAGAGTCCTCTTCAGCCAGTTCAGCTGACCGACAGCCCTCGGAGGAGGAGCCCATGCAGTTGGGTCGTTTACGGCTTACACCACAACAGAAGCAGGAGCGTCTGTCGTCGGGGGCGTGTCTATACTGCGGCGGGGGAGGTCACTTCGCTCTTCACTGTTCGTTAAAGGGCCAGGGGCCACCAGTGAGGCGGAGCGTCCTGGTGGGCACGGTTCTTAGTTCAAGCTCTCCTGCAGCACGGACTCAGCTGCCGTTCCAACTCTCCGTCCAGAGTCAATCTCACGCTGGACTCGCCCTTGTGGATTCAGGGGCTGAGGGGAACTTCCTCGATGCTGCTTCTGCCCAACGATGGAGAATACCACTTATCCCCTTAGTGAGTCCCGTATCAGCATGGTCATTAGCTGGCCGTCCCCTTACCACCATCACTCACATCACCCCCAAGTTAAACCTTCATATTGCTGATAGCCATAGCGAGCTGATTGAGTTGTTTATTATTGATTCCCCTAAGGCCCCTTTAATTCTGGGACACCCATGGCTGCACAAACACAATCCTCACATTGACTGGGTCAACAATTCCATGTTAGCCTGGAGTCAGTCTTGTCACGTGTCATGTTTGGGTGCTGTTTTTCCTCCTGTCTCTGTGTCTTGTCTTCCTCAGGAGGATCCCTCTGACCTGTCCGGTGTTCCTGCGGAGTACCATGATCTTCGGGCGGTCTTCAGTAAGGCCCGGGCCACCTCGCTACCCCCGCATCGCCCCTACGACTGTGCCATTGATCTTCTCCCGGGCTCTTCTCCGCCTAAGGGTCGTTTATATTCCCTTTCGGGTCCTGAAAGAGAGGCCATGGACAAATATATACGTGAGTCACTTCAAGCTGGGCTCATCCGCCATTCCTCCTCTCCCGCTGGTGCAGGTTTTTTCTTTGTTCAGAAGAAGGACGGCTCCCTGCGCCCCTGTATTGATTACAGAGGTTTGAATGACATTACTATTAAGAACAGGTACCCCCTACCTTTAATGTCTTCTGCTTTTGAGTTATTACAGGGAGCTCGCGTCTTCACCAAGTTAGACCTGCGCAACGCCTACCACTTGGTGCGCATTCGGGAGGGGGATGAGTGGAAGACGGCGTTTAACACTCCTTCGGGACACTACGAGTACTTGGTTCTTCCGTTTGGTCTTACCAATGCTCCAGCCGTTTTCCAGGGACTCGTCAACAGCGTGTTGGGTGACATGATCAATCAATTTGTCTTCGTGTATCTGGATGATATCTTGATTTTCTCCCCTTCTCTCCAATTACACACCCAGCATGTCCGACGGGTTCTCCAGCGCTTACTAGAAAATCAGTTGTTTGTCAAGGCGGAGAAGTGCGAATTCCACGCTGAGTCAGTTACGTTCCTTGGCCACATTATTTCCACGGAGGGGATCAAGCCAGATCCCGCTAAGATTGAAGCTGTCGCCCAGTGGCCGGTCCCTGACTCCCGGAAGGCTCTGCAGCGATTCCTGGGTTTTGCCAACTTCTACCGGCGATTCATCAGAAATTTTGGTCAGATCGCTGCACCGCTCACAGCCTTAACCTCCACCAAGGTGCCCTTCAGATGGAACCGGGAGGCGCAGGTAGCCTTTGACATTTTAAAGTCCCGTTTTGTCTCTGCACCTGTTCTGTTGGTTCCAGATCCTGAGGCCCAGTTCATTGTTGAGGTTGATGCTTCGGACGTCGGGGTTGGCGCAGTTCTATCTCAGCGTTCCCTCCACGATGGGAAGCTCCACCCTTGTGCATTCTTCTCTCGTCGTCTCAGCCCTGCAGAACGTAACTACGACATCGGCAATAGAGAACTGTTGGCGGTACGATTGGCCTTGGGTGAGTGGCGTCACTGGTTGGAGGGGTCAGTGCAGCCCTTCTTGGTCTGGACGGATCACAAGAACCTGGAATACGTCCGTTCGGCCAAGAGGCTGAGCTCGCGCCAGGCCCGTTGGGCGCTCTTCTTTGCCAGGTTCAACTTCACCCTCTCGTACCGGCCGGGCTCTAAGAACACCAAACCTGATGCCCTCTCTCGTCTGTTCGATGCTCCAGGGGGGGAGGTTGCGGCCGAGGCCATCCTTCCTGAGGGGGTGGTGGTCGGGGCTCTTTCATGGGGTATCGAGCAGCGAGTTGAGGAGGCCGGCCGAGGGGTGCAAGTGCCAGGGGAGTGTCCGGCGGGCAGGTTGTCGGTGCCGGCTGCGCTGCGCTCTGAGGTCCTTGAGTGGGGTCACTCATCCAGGTTAGTCTGCCATCCAGGTATTCGGAGAACGTTGTCTGCCATCCGACAGCGTTTCTGGTGGCCTACTATGGCCGCCGATGTTAGACAGTTTGTGTTGGCCTGCCCCACATATGCCCAAAGTAAGCCGGTCAATCGTCCTCCTGATGGTCTGCTAACCCCTCTCCCTATCCCTTCCCGTCCTTGGTCACACATTGCCCTTGATTTCGTCTCTGGGCTTCCTCCGTCGAAGGGTAACACTGTGGTTCTCACGGTGGTGGATCGCTTTTCCAAAGCTGTTCATTTTATCCCCCTGCCCAAGCTGCCCTCCGCCCGGGAGACCGCCCAACTGGTGGTGGACCACGTCTTCCGTCTCCATGGATTTCCGGTGGATGTGGTTTCTGATAGGGGTCCCCAGTTCGTCTCCCGGTTCTGGAGGGAATTTTGTAGACAGATTGGGTCCTCCGCAAGTCTGTCTTCAGGGTTTCATCCCCAGACCAATGGGCAGTGTGAGCGGGCCAACCAGGATCTAGGAAGAATGCTCCGCTGTCTAGCATCCAACAATCCGAGTTCCTGGTGCCAGCAGCTCTCATGGGCAGAATACGCTCATAACACACTTCCGGTGGCCGCGTCAGGTATGTCCCCTTTTGAGTGTTCTGTTGGTTATAACCCACCTTTGTTCCCCTCACAGGAACCCGACGCAGCGGTTCCATCCGCCCTGGCTTTCGTCCAGCGCTGCCGTCGCACCTGGGAGAAAGCCAGGAGGATTCTGATCCAAACCTCTGGCCGAACCAAGACCGCAGCTGATCGTCGCCGATCCTCTCCTCCTGCCTATGTGTGTGGTCAGCGGGTTTGGCTTTCTACCAAGGATCTGCCTCTCCGGGCGCCTTCTCGTAAGCTGGCACCCAGATTCATTGGGCCATTCCGCATCACCAAGGTGGTTAGTCCGGTGGCGATCAGGCTCAAGCTCCCTCCAACTTTTGGTCGGGTTCACCCGGTATTTCATGTTTCCAGGGTCAAGCCGGTGTTCTCTTCCCCCCTTAATCCTGCTTGTAGTCGGCCCACCCCCCCGCCCCCTCGTCTTGTGGATGGATCTCCCACCTATACGGTTAAGAGATTACTCGATGAGCGGCGCCGCGGCAGGGGGTTTCAGTATCTTGTGGACTGGGAGGGGTATGGCCCAGAGGAGAGGTGCTGGGTGCCGTCCCGGGACATTCTGGACCGCTCGTTGATTGAGTACTTCCGGCGACATCGAGGTAGGGCCCTTCCTAGAGCGTCAGGTGACGCTCCTGGGAGGGGGGGTACTGTCGGGTCTCGGGGCTAATCACCTGCCTTTTTGGTGTGTGTGTTTATCACTTGTCAGCTCACCGTGTCTACCTGTTTGAGTTTTCCCCGCCCTCCTTGTTTCTGTGTTGTGAACCTTAATTGCTCGCCACCTGTTTTCTATGTTCTTCTAATTTTACACCTTTATCATTCCCTGTGTTTCTCTGCCTATTGTCAGACTGTTGTTACTCGTTTCAATAGCTCGGATCTTCTAGCTGTTCTTAGCACTCACCTTTGTCGTGTCTTGTCCTCAGGCTCCAGTGTGTTTAGCTGTTTTCTCTGCCCCCTGTTCCCCAGCGCAGAGCTCTTGGAAGCTTCAGTGTCATCCCTCCGGTCTCAGTGGTCGTACAAATAACTGTGGAACTTTACTCATCGGTTTGATTCATCTGCTTCGACTATTCTTCCAGTCACTACGAGTAATCCTGTGAACGTGACTCATCTGATCTGCCTCCTCTGCTTTAAATAAAGCCTTGCGTAAACCCGCATCTGAATCCTGCCCATTTCTCCTGACAATCTGGACATACTACATTTACATATTATATTGCGATAGATATACTTCGGTGTTAATGTTGAATCAAGATAGTTAATGCATAATTTACAATTGAAATGGGTTTAATACCAGTATTTTGTTATGGTTACACTAAAATTGGTTACAAAATAGATGGTAAAACATAGTTAATTGTACCCAGCATATACAGTATGTAAAATGTACCTTGAGAAAGAAAGAGAGCGAGAGAGGGTCTTCACCGAGGGTCTAAAGGTGTGACAATTAATGTTTGTCATGTATACACAGGCCTTGATCACTAAAAGCACATCTTTGCCTTCAGTAATGCCAAATGGCCCAATTTTGTTTACTCAAGATAGGTTTGTTACAGGAAAGAAGAAGTCTTTAATCATTTTCAATCTTAAAAAAAAGAAAAAAAGAGGTACATGTTGGCACGAAGTTTCTTAGTAACTGCCTGTAAATATGTGTGTCTAAAGATAAGAAGCAATTAGTCAGCAGAGAAAGCAGTAGCGCATAAGTGCTTGCTTAATACTTAGTGTTTCTGTTGTTTCTTGTTGCAACAGGCTCATTGGAAATACATGCCTCTACATCAATGGTTTTCAAGTTTTTTAATAGCGATCCTATTTTTGTATTTTTAAATTGACCCAACCTATACAAGTAGCATGCAAAAGTTTGGGAACCCATTGCAGAATCTGTGAAAATGTGAAGAATTTGTATAAAATAAAAGAGATCATACAATATACATGTTATTTTATATTTAGTACGGTCCTGAGTAAGATATTTTACATATAATATGTTTACATTTAGCCCACAAGACTCTTTTTTTTATTATTATTATTAAAATAACCCCATTCCAAATTTTGGAAACCCTTAGTTATTAATACAGTGTGTGGTTACCCGGGTGATCCACAATTGTTTTGTTGTTGTTGTTCATGAGTCCCTTTTTTGATCCTAACAGCAAAACTGAGCTCTGTTCTTCAGAAAAATTCAGGTCCTGCAGATTCTTCAGTTTTCCAGCATCTTTTGCATATTGGACCCTTTCTACCAATTACTTTTTAGATCTATCTTTTCACACTGAGGGACTCAAACACAACAATTAAAAATGGCTAAAACATTCACTGAAGCTCCAGAAGGAAACAAGATGCATTAAGAGCTGGGGGGTGAAAACTGTGAAAAGGGTTGAGATGTCAATTTTTCTTATTTTGTTGAAATACTATATATATATATTTTTTCCATTTAATACTGCCCTTAGGAAGCAAAATAATCTACTTGCATGTTTACTGGAAGACAAATTTAGAAAAATTTACCTTGATCTTCAAATTCCAAAAGTTTTCACACCCACTTCTAATGCATGATGTTTCCTTCTGGAGCATCACTGAAAGTTTGTACCTTTTTTAATAGTTGTGTTTGAGTCCCTCAATTGTCCTCAGTGTGAAAAGATGGATCTCAAAATCATACAGTCACTGCTGGAAGGGGTTTAAATATGTAAAAGATGCTGGAAAACTGAAGAAGGAGCTGGAGGATTTTTCAGAAGAACAGTTCTCAGTTTAACTGTTCAGAACAAACAAGGGACTCATGCACAACCATCACAAAACAGAAATACAGTCGTGAATCATCCAGATATATATATATATATATATATATATATATATATATATATATATATATTAATAAGGGCTGGTAAGCGATTACATTTTTTAAACTAATTAATTACATGATGTGTTGATTAATTAATCAAATTAATCGCACATCAATTTTGGAGAAATTACTCCCAAAAGATAATTTTAAGTCATTGTTGTGTAAAGCATTAAAAAGGCATTACAAGAAACAGGGGGTTCATCAATAAATATTTTGATTGATAAAATTTATTACATATAGTCTATTCTTTTGGACCATGTGAGTAAATGATGACAGAATTGTCATTTTTGGTTGGGTGAACTATAACTTTAGTCATTTATTTTCTTAATTTTATTATTATTACTATGAAATTATGAAATTATTTCTTTAATGAAATGATACTCTAAATCATGGGCCGGCAACCTACGGTGCTAGTGCCAACAGTGGCACGCAGAGGAATAATCACTGGCACGCGAGCCATAGGAAAACAGCATACTCATGTATATTTTGAGGTAGTAACTTCTCATAATCACACAGCCTGTTAGGAGCTATAAATACTATTAAAGTGTGAGAATAAACTTGCGCTAGTCTACGGATGCGCGCATGAACGCTGCACATACTAGGCACTTCAGGAAAAAGATTCAGCGGTCTAACAGCGCTCGTCAGTGTCAAAATGACTGAGATGGCTAATCAGATCCAATTAGGCGTGGTTTACTGTTCACAGAAGCAGAGCGCGAAGCATCAGTTTAAGGTTAAAGAGAGTGAGGTAAGATGAAACTGCAAATATTTTAATATTAGTCAACTTTTTATAATACGTTTTGGAATCTGATTACGTAATCCAGATTACAAGCAATCTGTTACTACCCAGCTCTGCTTCCATTATACTTCCTGCGAGGGGATTTTTCAGCATCTAGGCAGGGCTGGACTGGCGATCAAATTCAGCCCTGGACATATCCAGCCCACGAGTTTCACCATGATGTTCTGCTGGGTTATAGTGCCTTCAGTTGGAGTAAACAAATGAGTAAATAAAACAGGACAGGAACAAATAATGATTAAAATTCAAAGCAAATGCACAGGCCTACATAGATTTATCAATTCAGCACCATAGTAATTTACCATGGTCTTACTGCTTGAGAGGACATAGACAACACAGCTCATACAATAGGGAATTTATTAACAAAATTATGGACGTATCAGTGTAACAAACAAATCTCCATATTCATCGGGAAGAAGGAGGCGGGAACCGGCGCACAATCAAAAAGCATTTTAATAATTCATAAATAAATACAAAACGGCGCACCAGCCCCTCACGGACGACTGGTGCGCACAAATAAAAGCCAAAACATAAAATAATGTCCCAGGCCTGGTCCTCTCTCGTCCTTCACGGTCGTCGCTCCAGTTTTATATCCTTCCATCTCCTACGTGGGACTCGATACTAGCGGTGGGGCTCAGGTGTAGCTCATCTCCAATCACTACACCTGGCCTCACTCCTCGTTCCCACGCCTCTCGGCCCCGCCCCACTCGCCACATACCCCCATCGCCCCTCGCAGGCCGGGGGGTACCCTCGAGACTGCGCTCTACTCCCCCCCCCCCCCCTTCCCTCCGGGGGAGACCGCTCACGGGGACCTGCGGGAACCTGGGGGTAGGACAGACGAGGCGAGAGAAAAGGAGATGGAAGGAGGAGCGACAAGGACGAGAGAGGGGAGAGAGGAAAAAAAAAAAAATCCGGTTCCCAGACGCACTGCTGCTCGGCCCTCCACCAGCTGGGTGATCTCCTCCGCGGTGCCTGGCGGTGGCACTGGACGGCCCTCGGCGGACGGCGCGACACTCCTCCGCCGCCCGATGGACGGCGACGGCTCCTCCGATTTTGGGCAGCGGCAGGAGTCCCCCGTTCCCTGCCCCTCCGGATTCCGTCACGGAGGCGGCAGGCTCCGGCCCCCTGGCGAACGGCGCCGACTCCTCCGCTCCCTCACGGACGGCAGCCGCCCCTCCTTGTCGTGGGCGGTCGGCAGCGAGCTCGCCCGTCCCCGGCAACTCGCTCCAGCCCACCGCCTCGAGCGTCCATGGCGGCACACTCTTCGCCAGCTCGATGGCACCGCGGATTCACCACAGCGGCGAGGGATCTTCAGCAGCGCGTCCCTCCTTCTCCCGGGTTTCGGCACCACTGTAACAAACAAATCTCCATATTCATCGGGAAGAAGGAGGCGGGAACCGGCGCACAATCAAAAAGCATTTTAATAATTCATAAATAAATACAAAACGGCGCACCAGCCCCTCACGGACGACTGGTGCGCACAAATAAAAGCCAAAACATAAAATAATGTCCCAGGCCTGGTCCTCTCTCGTCCTTCACGGTCGTCGCTCCAGTTTTATATCCTTCCATCTCCTACGTGGGACTCGATACTAGCGGTGGGGCTCAGGTGTAGCTCATCTCCAATCACTACACCTGGCCTCACTCCTCGTTCCCACGCCTCTCGGCCCCGCCCCACTCGCCACAATCAGTTATGTCTATCATTTTGTTAATAAATTCCCTATTGTACGAGCTGTGTTGTCTATGTCCTCTCGTGTGTTATGGCTGTGGTCGTAACAGTTACCAAACCATTTTGCTTATACCTTTGATTTCTAATGTATGGACAAAAACTTTTTTATGTTCCACAGTAGAAAGAAATTCATACAGGTTTTTTTTCATATTTGGGTGAATTATCCCTTAAAAAACTATATTATTTGTAAATAATATAAACCTAATTTATAAAATACACTGATATTTATATTTAATCGGGCTCTTATTTCAAATTAATTAGAAGTAAACATCTAAAGAAATTCTTGCTTATACTGTAATAAGTAGACCTATTAGTAAGATGGTGGTCACGAGAAGTAAGACCATGGTAAATTACTGTGGTGCTGAATTGATAAGTCTATGTAGGCCTGTGCATGTTTTCCAGTTTACCTCTTCATGCAGTTTACATTATCATGTATCATGTATCATTATCATTTCATTATCAGCATCACTACAGAACCTTTAATGTTCTCATATAGCACACAACACAACTATAACAATAATTCTGTGTCACATCTGAATTGATGAAGCGACTTGTGCTGTTTATCACTATATATTGTGACGCAAGCGCAGCGCTGTACGGGAGACTGTTCCGCTCTACTTTCGGCCCTGACTACACCACTGAAGGCAGTGTGTTTCAGAAGAAACAGCTGTAGAGACGAGGGCAGCTTTCTGAGTGTGTAGTGAATAGATTGTTCATACAGATGAACCGCAGCAGGCTTCATAGCTAATCCAAGAGTTTATTAATACTCAGATCCAAATCTGAGCAAAAGCTCCTTTGAACATCCTACATGTAAGTCAGAATTTACAGTAGTGATAAATAAAGTAGATTATTACCAAAGTGGCTTATAAAAAAGTAACTAAAATGGTTTTGTTATTATGCAGCCTATTTAAAAAATATTGAATTACATTCTGCTTTATTCCATTATACAATTTTGTTTATTTCAATGAAACATTTCAAAAGATTAACTAGATAATTTTAATCAATGACTAACAGCACTTCCAGTTATTTAGTTATAAATTATATCAATATAAATATAAAATACACATTACACACTTCTAATCATCATTTCAGTATGCTGATTTGCTGTAAAAAAATTAATAAAATAAAAATAAAAAAAAAAGTTTACTTTCAGGTTACGTGAAGAGTGGGTCCAGAAGCTTCAGTTTCAGAACCAGCACGTGATCGAGAGCATGAGAGAGCAACAAATAAGAAGAACTCAGAGGGTACAAGAGATTTTGAAAGTTTAGACGGCTTGAATGATTTTAAACCAAAAGCACTTCTCTAATGGACTTCCTAAGAATGCCTGACATTATATATCAGTATGAAAGTCTAGTTCTTTAACTTGAGTTATAGAGTTTTTTTGATGCAGCCTTTGGGACAGAAAGACGCTGTTACAGACATACAACATTAAACTCAATCTGATCCTGCATTCAAGCAGCTGTCTTTCAGATAAGACTCATTGGGTTACATAGAGCATAGTCATGGTTGCTCACTTGCTGTTAAACTCTGTTTTACGACATGTCCCTCTTTAAGAATATCCTATTAATTTGCTATTTTGCCATCATATGAGACATAATGTGATAAATCATTTGCACCTCATGGGTCAAACACATGTAGGTTCTCAGTATTTTAGACTTAGCAAACTCAAAATACAAATATGAATAAACTACTCTCACTATTTATACTACAAAAGACGTGCAGAATTAATACTGCTGAACACTGATCCAGAATCAGGTCACTTTTCAGGTCAAGTTTTATAAAGAAAACATTTTCACATTTATTTTATTTGATAATGCATTTGCCATGCAGACCTTTCAGTCTGTCATCTGTCATTTATTTGACCAGTTTCTTCAGAATAAAAAAGGAAAAAGAGGAACTTCATGTTAAGTTTCTTAGCAGTTGCTGGTTTTAGTAATTGCAGTTAAATGTGTGTCACACTGATGTAATGTTCATATACATTTACAGCAAAGTATTTGGAATCTTAAAATCTGTTATCTGTCATTTAATTTAACACATGTCTCCTTGTCACTTTCTTGTTGTGATGAAAAGGAGGAAGTTGTTTTGTTGCAGCCTCCAAACGTGTCCTCATTTTCAATAAAACCAAAAATTTAATTACAAGTGAATTAAAGGTTCAGTGAACATTACAATAATGATAACATTTTACATTTTGCATTTTATATTTAAATTCAATGTTTATACATCATACACTTTGCTTCTGAGTATTCAACTACAAAACTCCATAACACTAAAGTAGAAAAACACCAAAATGACTAAATCACTGAGATAAAACAGAGAAAATTAAAAGCTGTTTTTGATATATTCACAATTACAAGCTTTAAATTATTTTTGTTCTTCATGAATTCAGCATAGAAACCAAATGCCATTATTGGTGAAATATTACAAGCTTTTTAGCGACCAAAAAGTGAATCAAGCATCAGTATTCAATCTCTGTGATGTTAAGCTTTGACGATAGTTCACAAATCACCAATCACTGAAAATACATCAAAAATAGAGAAAGAAATACACAGGAATGATGAATAAGAGTTAGATGACTTGCTGACTTTGAGTTGATGAATTAAAAAAGAAATAATTAGAACAACATTAATAGAATAGTAATAAAAATAAATCAGAAATCTCTGTATAAATGTTCTGATATCTTCACTACACTGAGTGCGTGTGTTGTGGCTGTGTGGATTGTGATGCTTGTGTTCCCTCCTCAGAGAAAACTCTTTCAAAAACACGTCTTAGAGAAAGTTTAACATTGCTCTTAAAATCCTGCCCCATGAAAACATACAGAATGGGGTTCAGACAGCTGTTGAAATACGCCAAAGAGAAGGTCAACAGATACACTGACGCAGCCACAGAGGAACTGGATTCCTCTCCGTACATTATTAACAAAACTACTATGTGATATGGCAGCCAGCAAAGAAAAAAGCCCATGATTACAGCCAACATGATACGAATCGCTCGTCCAGAGTGAAAATGACTCCTGCCTAACTTGTGTGCGATGAATCCGTAACATGTTGTGATGCATATGAGAGGAACCAAAAAGCCAAACACAAATCTGATGATGCTAAAACTTCTATACAATTCAAAATTGTCAGCATACTCGCACTATTTTTTGTTATTTACTGTGTAAGTCTTAGTTAACATAAAAGGCACACAAAGAATTGAAGCCAGAATCCAAGCTGTTGCACAGGACAGTCGTGCGATGAACAAGCTGCGATGATTCTGAGCCCAAACCGGCGTGATCACCCGAGTAAACCGATCCAGACTAATCAAGCTCAGTGTGAAAACGCTGGCAAACATGGAGATGAACATAATGAAGGGGAGAATCTTGCACATAACGCCAGTGATCAAAAGTGCTCTCGTCACATAGTAAAGAGTGGAAAGGCAGCACAAGAGGTCAGCAATCGCTAGATTGAGAAACCCTACTGTATTAACAGTCCTCTTCATCTTCAATCCAGCAACATACACGACAAATGCATTTCCAGGAACACCGAGGATCAAGGTCAGGAAGACCAGAGAAATCTTGTTCATAGCATTGCTCAGCATATTAAAACATTCTGGACAAAAAACTTCATACAAATTATTATATTCGTTATCAGTATATGTATGTGTGATTCTGCTTGAGTTGCTGCTGTCCACAGTGCTCTGCTTGTCCTGTAAATATCATATATTATCAATTAGCAGATTATTTTATACAAAGTGACTTACAAACAATGTTCCCTCTGAGCTGTGCAGTCGTGACAGAAGAAATAATGTGACTGGTGCAAAAATGAATTGGAAAAGCAATTTAACAGAATTCTAGTAAATGCAAAATAATTGCAAACCACTAGAGTTGGTGTTGCTATAGAGTTAGAACTGGCGAATACGGTTTACAGGATTCATGGAAAGTCAAGATGTGTGCCAAATCAGTCACTGTAGAAAACTAAGTACTGGAAATAGCAGATGATGTGCACAGAACAGTAACAAAACTCTTACACATTTACAGGTGTAGCAGTGTGCAAACTTTACTATACTTTTGTTTTAAATATTTATTAAGAATATATATTTCCAATATTTTATAGGATTAAAAAATAGTTGATCTCAAAAAGGGAATTCTGCTTCATTTTTTTTCACATTAGCTATATATTAATTATATGACATTACATTATTATAAAGAATTTAACTGTTCTGTGTAAGTTTTATTATTATTATTGTTTTTAATAGAATTTATTGGTGGCACTGAACTGTACTGAACTGGTTTTCTCAAAAATTTGTCAATCAAATATTAAAAGAACATTAAAGTTTCAAGTTACACACTTTATTTGTGTGTGTGTGTGTGCTGTACAGATATAAAGGTATAAAGAATGTTTTTGCTCAGGTTGTCAAAATTTCTGACCAATAGAGAAAACTTTTGCTCAGCAAGAAAAAAAAAATAGAAGGAACATTGCTTACATGTGTGGAAAATAAGCAGTTTTACAAAGGAACTCAATATTATTAAACAATTAAAATATTTTTTAAATAAACATTAATTAAGACATTTAATTTAAAACATTAACTATGCAGTCATTTGTATGTCAGTGATCATATGTTTATATAGTTTTAAATCACACTTGAGATTTACTGATCAAATAATGCCTTTCAAACTTGTACTCACCTCACCAGCTGATCTGTACTTACTAGTGAAGAAAATGTCACAAGAAAACCACAGTAATTACACAGCTTTGAATATCCACAACTTGTTTGAAATCTGCCTTACAGAAACCATAATGTTAATTTATAATATAATATGGCATACGCTAATGTAATATTTTAGTATATAATGTACATTTATAGTATAAAGAGCAGGATAATGATAGTTTACATTATATAAATGATCAATCAGTCAGTACTACTTTAATATAGGGACAAATTCTCACTATCAACTAATTGCTTATTAGCATGCATATAGGCTGTTTAGTACTTCTAAAGCAAATATTCTGCATGTCCATATTCTACAGCACTAATTCTACCCAATAACTAAACTGCTTTAATAATATTAATAAGCAACCATTTAGGAGTTTATTAAAATACAAAAGTTGTAGTTAATCATTTGTTAATTGGACCTTACAATAAAGTGTGACCAAATGTTCTACTGTATATATTAGATTAAAATTGCCACCTGTGTGAGGGATTAAAGGGGTCATCAGATACAACATTCACTTTTACATGTTGTTGAACTGAAATATGTCTTGGCAGTGTGTGTACACCAGTGATGCGCAGGTTGATCCAAAATGAGCGGGTGCCTGTGGTCGCCCGCGGTTGGATATTTATGATGCTACGATGAGCATTTACCGCTTTTAAAAAATGCGGGTCAGGAAGCGGGTCGGGTACATTATTTTATTACATTTTTTTTTGCGGTCCGAGTTGCGTGCGGGTTAGTTGAAAACGTCGGTCGGGTGCGGGTTATTAATACATTGACCTGCACATCACTGGTGTAAACAGCCACCCTGTGTACACACCCTGTGTTTATTTTTCCCATAAATAATAACCTCCGTCTTATATCAAACCATTCTCAGTTTCTTTGGCTGTGTGATGTCACACAGACCCAGGCCCCTCCCACGATTGTTGATTTTTTTTGTTTTTTCTGAACAGAAGTCAAAAATGGAAACATTAGCATGATATACCAAATATACCAAATACAAAAAGTGAAGCAACTCTAGTTACAGATAAGTATTCCTGAAACATAGATTAGAGGAGTTCCAGACAGATCACAGTGGTAACATCCGATGAGTAAATTAAGAGTTATAATTATGTAATGAAGTGTAAGACCAAGTATATATTTATCACCTTCCAAAGTAATCTAATACAGGCTTCCATATTTTCTTAAATATTTCTAGCTTGTTGGTATTGATAAATCGAAACTTCTCAATATGAATTATGTTCACTAGTTCACATAGAATGTTGGAACAATATCCAGTTTCCACCTCAGAAGAATCAGTCTTTTTGCGAGAACCATAAATAAAGAAAGACCCTGTTTTTCAAATTTACTGAAAGAAGGTACTGAAATCAGCCCAAAAACTGCAATCATCGGATCTGGAGCTATCTCTTTTTCATACACTATTAAAGGGAAAGTGAAAGTTTTAAAGTGAAAGAATTTGTGCTCTGCATTTAACCCATCCGAAGTGCGCACACACACACACACACACACACACACACACACACACACACACACACACACACACACACACACACACACACACACACACACACACACACACACACACACTGAACCCACACCCAGAGCAGTGGGCAGCCATTTATGCTGCGGCACCCGGGGAGCAGTTGGGGGTTCGATGCCTTGGGCATCTAAGTCGTGGTATTGAAGGTGGAGAGAGAACATGCACTCCCCCCATCTACAATTCCTGCCGGCCCGGGACTCAAACTCACAATCTTTCGATTGGGAGTCCGACTCTCTAACCATTAGGCCACGACTTCCCCTTTTGAAAGTAGGTCGAAAATATCAGTCCAGTACTTGTGAAGGTTTCAACATGTCCATAGTGACTACAGAAGTGTACCTTCTGCAACCTTGCATTTTTTACATATCGGTGATTTACTTACATAAATCTTATGTAATTTTGTTTTACACATGTATACTCTATGTAAAGATTTGCATTAGATTAAGTTGTGTCTAGTATTAATCGAGCAATCATGTATGTTTTGTATGCATTCCTCCCATTTTGCATCCTCAATGGCGTTACCTATATCCTCCTCCCACGCTTTCCTAATTGTAGTTTTGTTGCTATCCAACAGATCAGTTAATATATTATAGAAATATGACACCGCTTTGGAGTATCTGGCTTTAAATATGTTTATTTCCTCTTATTTGTTGTGCTTTTTAAAATGTTCAAGGTCAGGGAAATACTTTCCGACATAGTCTCTAATTTGCAGATATCTAAAAAAAGTGAGAATTTGGTAGCTCATACTTTGATTGGATCTCTTTAAATGACAGATATTGCTCATTCATAAAAAGTGAGCTAATGCAGCCTATTCCCTTCCTTTTCCAGAGTGAAAAAAACATATCATTAAGAGCAGGAATGAAGGAGTGATACTTGCATATAGGGCTATCAAGATATACCTTAGGGACTTTAAAAAATATTCTAATTTGTTTCCAAATTTTTAAAGACTGACCAATTACAAAGTGGCGGTTGTAAATAAGCTTGCTAATCTTCGCTGGACTGTTGCACAGTGCCTGTAATGGGGAGTTAGGGCAAAGGGCTTGTTCAATTCTAAGCCATTCAGGCTGTTCACAAGTTACATCTGTTGAATCAACTCTCCATCAAGAAAATATATTCAAATGTGCAGTGCAGTAGTATGCTTTAAAGAAAGGTAACCCAAATCCACCTTTTCCTTTAGATTTTAATAAGTGTTGTTTTTTTTATTCTTGCCACTTTATAATTTCATTAAAACTGAATAATTATCTTAGGATTGTGGTATACATGAAGCAATTTAATGAAATAGGTGGAGGAATCTTGGTAGACTCACTATCTTTACCACATTAATTTTACCTACCACTGAAATTGGCAAAGTTTTCCAGAAATCTATTGTCACGGTTCATGAATTCACTCTCTCTCTCTCATCTAGCGTGTTGTTGTGTGTGTGTCTATGGGCATGGTCACTCATCAGCGATGATCAGCAGCGCCAGCTGGTTTTAATTGTTTGTCTCCTATATAAGGTGTTTCTTGTTGTCAGATCGTTGTTTCTCCCCGGTGTGCTCCCGTACCTGTTCCTGTGTCTTTCTTGTCGTCGTTGTTCCTGGATCTTCACCTACACTGGATTACCGTTCACCAACACGAGGATTACACTCACCGGGATTCGAGGGATCTTCACTGGAGCAAGCACCATCATCCGTTGTCCACCGAGGTCCCTGTGTCACCATGCCATCAGCCTTGTGTCCGCCCACCTGTGTTTCTCTGTGAACTTGTCGTGCTTATCTGACTTTTGTGCTGTTTGTCAATAAACACGCCTTGCGATTACATCCTGTCTCTGTGTTACGTAACAGAATGATCTGATCATCATGGATGTAGCAGGCGCTTCCACGTGGGATGAGTTTGCGGCTCGAAGTATCGCTAGAATGGACACTCAGGAGGAGAACATCTCGCTCACAGGGAGAGTGGTCCAAGCGCTTGTGACGCAGGTGTCCGAGCTCACCCAGCAGATTCAACAGCTACGAGTCTCCACTGCGCCACCCACACCGCCGATTCCACCCGCCCTTCCAGAGCCGCAGCCGCGGCGAGAACAGAGACTGCCAACACCAGAAGGTTATTCAGGTGAACCAGAGTTTTGCATAGCTTTTCTGACCTGATGTTCTATGCACTTTGCATTACAGCCTCAGACGTTCAACCAAGAGCGATCCAAGGTGGCGTTTGTGCTGACGCTACTATCCGGCAGGGCGGCCCTCTGGGGAACGGCGGTGTGGGAGAACCAAGACCCATGCTGCACCTCATTCCAGGCACTCTCCGAGGAGATGAGGAGGGTTTACGATCGGGCGGAGGTGGGTAGGGAGGCGGCCAGACTACTCGCCGATCTCTGCCAAGGTCAGGGTTCGGGTGTCGGAGTATTCCATCCAGTTCAGCACCCTGGCTGCAGAGTGCTGATGGAACGAGGAGGCATAGTGGGACAAATTCCTGCATGGGTTGGCTGACCGTATCCAGAGGGAGATTTATATACTGGACCTTCCCACTAGTCTCAATGGACTTATAGAATTAGCACTTCGAGTGGATGCTCGCCTGAGCAAGATGGGCCGTTTCCAGCAAGACCATCCAGTTCGCAGCATGGAGACCAGACGTCCTGAATTCCTGGATACGGTCAGTCCCTCTTACGATCCGGAGCCCATGCAGGTGGGTAGAGCTCGGCTTTCCCGGGAGGAGAGGGAACGGCGGAGATCCCAAAGACTATGCCTTTACTGCGGGGGGCGGGCCACTTCATCCACTCGTGCCTGTTAAAAGATCAAGCCCATTAGTAACTATGAGCCTACTATCGGGTGGGATCTCCACCGGGAAGACCTCATCCTCACCATCATTATCTACTCTCCTTCCGGTAAGACTAAGGTGGGCAACCAACACTCATCACACCCGGGCCTTATTGGATTCAGGGGCGGAAGGTAATTTTATTGATATAGAACTGGCTCACCACCTTCACGTTCCTATCACCCCCCTCACGCACAAGATTTCTGTCAGTACTCTCAATGGACAACAGCTCCCTAACATTACACATACTACTGAACCCATCACTCTCATCACGTCTGGCAACCACATAGAGACAATAACATTCCTACTCATGCATTCACCCCTGGCACCCATCGTACTGGGTCATCCTTGGCTCAATCAACACAATCCCACAGTTGATTGGGGGCACAATTCCATCTCTATGTGGAGTAATAATTGTCATGAGTCATGTTTAGTGTCTGCGTGTGCATCTGTACCTGTGTCTGTGTTCCAGGAGGAGGTGGTGAATTTATCTAACGTGCCCGATGAGTACCAGGACCTGAAGAAGTGTTCAGTAAGTCTCGTGCTGCTTCTCTTCCTCCTCATCGTCCCTATGACTGTGCCATAGACTTAGTACCAGGTGAGTCTCCACCTAAGGGCAAGTTATATTCACTTTCTGTTCCAGAGAGGGAGGCTATGGAGAAATAAATTTCTGATTCTCTAGCATCCAAATTCATTAGATCTTCCTCATCTCCAGCGGGGTTCTTTTTTGTGGGGAAGAAGGATGGGTCTCTGCGACCATGCATTGATTATCGAGGGTAGAACAACATCACGGTAAAGAATACTTATCCTTTGCCGTTGATGTCTGCAGCTTTCGAACGATTGCAGGGAGCATCCGTCTTCACAAAATTGGATTTACGCAACGCTTATCATTTGGTTCGCATAAGGAAGGGAGATGAATGGAAGACCGCATTTAATACCCCCAGAGGGCACTTTGAATACTTGGTTATGCCCTTCGGGCTATCCAACTCTTGGTCTTCCAAGCACTTGTCAATGATGTGCTGAGAGATATGGTTGATCAATTCATATATGTTTACCTGGATGACATATTGATCTTTTCCTCTTCTCTCCAGGAACACTTTCAGAACGTCAGATGAGTGCTTCAGAGGTTGCTAGAGAATAGGCTTTTTGTCAAGGCGGAGAAATGCATTTTTCATGCACAGTCCGTTCCCTTTTTAGGGTACATCATCTCGTCTGAGGGAGTGCGTATGGATCCTGACAAGGTTAAGGCTGTGTGATGTATTGGCCAAGTCCAGATTCCCGTAAGGCCCTACAGAGGTTTCTGGGATTTGCCAATTTTTATCGACGTTTTTTTCGTAACTTCAGCCAACTAGTCGCTCTTCTGACCACTTTGACCTCCCCCAGAATGACGTTCAGGTGGTCCGATACAGCGGAGGCTGTATTTGCCTATTTGCATGGATTTTCCCAATTATTTTTGTTTCAGTAGGTAGTAAAGCAATCAGTCTGTATGATGATGACACTTGTAGTCAGTCTGGATCTGGTTTAGGTATAACAGCAATATGGGCGTCATACATAGATGCAGGGAAACTGCCAACTTCCTGTCAATGTCTAAACATGCGTACCAACAATGGCAGGATAACCTTTCTGAATCTTTTGTAAAATTCTATGCTGAATCCAGCAGTTGTTGTTGGGAAATTCTTTAATTGCTTTCCACCTCTTCAGTACTTATATCTGCATCTAATGTTCTTAAAGCCTCATCGCTTAATTTTGGCAAAAGTATTCCTTCCAAAAAACAATCAATATTTTCCTGGTCAGACCTGTCTCTGGAGGTATAGACCTCAGAATAAATTGTCGCAAAATTTGTATTCACTTCATTTGGATTAGTTATTGTTTTCCCCTCTTTGCTCTTAATTTGTTATATGGCTTTAGACGCTTGATTTTTGTCTAAGTTGCCGTGCTAGAAGATTTTGGGGCTTATCTCCTAATTTGTAGTATCTTTATTTCACTTTACATAACAATTTTAGTACATTGTAAGACAATAAAGAATTGTATTCATATTTCAATGCAATAATTTCAATATTCAGTATTTGGGCAATATTTGTGTAAACTTTCTAATTTGGTAAGAGTAATTTCTAATTTAGTAATTCTCATCAAAACCTTTTTCCTTTGAGCAGTATTAAATGCTATTATTTCCCCTCTGACTACAACATTCAATGTCTCCCATAAATTGGAATCATGCATGTCACCGTTATCATTAATTTCTATAAATTCCATAACCTTTTTTCCAGCTCTTTATTAAATTCTTCATTCCTTACAAGTGTATTATTTAACTTCTTTATTAAATTCTTCATTCCTTACAAGTGTATTATTTAACTTGTATTATTATATGCACCAAAATTTGGTATATATAAATTAAATAAAGTAATTTGCTTTGAATGTATGGAGCCCAACACAATAATATATCTACCGTTTGTGTCAGAGATAGTCTTTTGATGGACAAATGGTATATTCTTTTGAATCAAGATAGCCACACCTCTGGCTTTGGCAGAAAAAGTAGACTGATACACTTGTGCAACCTAGTTAGACTTTAATCTATTCTTGCTACCCTTATTTAAATGTCTTTCTTGAATAAAACCTATATCGGTTTTCAAGGCTTTGAGAAGAACCGTTCCATGCTTTACAGGGCTATTCATTCCCCTATGATTCCAACTAATGAGCCTAATATTGCCCAGTCTATCACTGTGATCATTACCGTACAGTTGACATTTATGTAGTTACAATATATACATTTATATATGTATAGACCGCAACATAACCAAAACAAGAACATTTGGACCTTCTTTGAACATGTGCACTTAAACACAACCCACGGAACACCCACAAAAGATCCCCCCCCCCAACCCAAAGCTTCCAGGGAGGCAACTAAGAAACATAGCGCCTCTCCTCCCTACACACCAAACTACAAATAAACCTTACCGGTGACTGTATGTATTAGACACCCACACTCCTCTGCTGAAATGCAAATACACTGTCCACTTTAATGGTACATATAGTCTTGAATAATCTAGTCCATACTATTAATCATAAAGTCTCTCACTGTGCAAAGTAGAGCTTTAATCGGGCCTTAAAAGTAATGCCCGACAGGACCCGAGCTCGACAGGTTTCGGCCTGAACCCGACAAGTACATTTTGATTGACAGCTTTTTAAAAGCCCGAACCCGTTTACAGCCCGACATTATTCAAATGTGCGCACACACACAGCTCTTTTTCCTTGTGTCAAGAATGAGTCATTTATACATGTTTTAACATAACTTATTCATAACTAACCTAGACTACACCACTTGGAAGTTGGAATAAAGAAATAAAATAAGTCCTCTGTGACATCGTAACATCTCAGCACTAAATCGACATAGGCTCATTTAGCCTATAAATAGACCAACACACCAATAAAAACATAAGATAATAAGATACATTTTAAATTAAGATGGGTATTTGGCAATAACGAAATTAAGATAAAGGCTCCGCCGGATTTGCTTCGCCAGCAGCTGACATTTAATAAAAAAATAATGCCAACATTATCGTATATTCTCACAGAGATTTTTTGTTAACTACATGTTTTTGTGGAGGAAAATGATTGAATCCACTGTAGATGTCTTCAGCGGGTTCCCGCGCTCACTGATGGTGCGTCATTATTCACTCATTATTCTCATTATAAACATGGTAAAAACTTTTCCACAATCAAGACTTTGCTTTAGTTGCTGGTGCAGCCAAAACGTAATCGCCAGAGGCAAGTCTCCGTTACACCTACTCAGCATCTTTCTCACACTAATCGAAACACATCACATGACCGCTCGTTTACCTCCCAAACTGGAGCGCAAGCCTGAGCTCCATAAAATTATATAAATTAAGACTGAATCTGACCGAAACCCATCGGGTCCTATCAGGTCCGGTGGGGTTCGGGCAAAGATCTTCAGCTCTAGTGCAAATTCTCTGCAGAGCCGATCACCTTTCATCCAGACGCACGACTAGTTCTACCGTGATCTCCTTTTGCATGTTTCCAATTTGGACTGTGGCCATCAAAAACCGTGCTTTACCTTAGACCAGCCCTGAGTGAGCTGTGCACAGTCCACCATTGTTCTGATGCTGGAGCAGGGAAGAATGTCTCCTTAGCAACTGATTGAGGTGTTTTGTTGTTAGATATGAACATAGCAGTCGTCTTTTACTACCGACATCCGAGCTGCTGAAGATGCAGTGGATCACGAGAATGTTCACGCGAATCATTCGTGATCCAGCTTCACCTACAGAAGAAGTGAGCATAAGGTTTGTTCTTATGAATCTTTGCATTGCAGATAAATGCATCCATCTAATTAAATTAAAGATTGAAGTAGATTTTTAGCTGAAAACATGGTCCTTGGTGATTAATAAAATGCATGTCAGCTGCTACTGGTTTTTGAGAAAAAAAAGAAAAGTATCCTGAAGGCATATTAAGGTCTTATGAAGCAAAACAGTCAAAATTCTATGAAAGAAACTGAATATTATTTACAACATTATGTTACAAATGTAATCCTGTTTTAAAGTGTTAGCATTTTGTAACAAGGTCCACCTTTGGATAAACATCAAATAAACTCAGGTTTGTTTAAATAAATCCCCAATTTTTTTATGGCTTTACAGAATTTTTATAATGCAGGATACTTTACCCATGTCTTAACCAAGCAAGAGTTGAACATCTAACCATGCAAAAAAAAAAAAAAAACCATTAAATAAATACTTAATACACAATTCAACCTTGTGGTTCACACAATTCATCAAAAGCAAATTACATTCAAGAGATAGCTCAACTCTGCTTAAACACTAATCATATTGCGTCCATGTAAAATACATAAACAATTGGGATACAAACAAAATATAAAAAAGAAAAGAAAACTAGTCCGCCAAAAGGGCCGGTCCCATTCCTTTTGGCCAACTTACCAGTTCAAGTACACAGGCAGATTAGACAATAAACCTAAAACCAAACATTCAAACCAAAAAGGTAAACTGAAACACAAATATAACAAGAGCAACAAATGGGCTCTGTAGAGCTATGTCAAAGATCCAACACATGGTATATGCAAACCCCTCGCCTATGAAACAATAGGCTCCATAGAGCAATCTCAGAGACCAAAGAAAATTTACCTGTGAACCTCTCTCAAACTAACAGTAAGAGTGTCGGTCTATTTCCCCCGGCCAGAAACAAACACACATACCGTTCTCGTTCCTACCACTGATCTTTATACATGTCACGCTGTCTAGTCTCTGTTTCCCTGGGTGTCCACTAGTGGGCTCACTTCCCCTTAGGCACTTCACCGTAGGCACTAGATTTACTCTAGTCTTGTCCTGTCATCACAGTAATTGCACTCCGGTTAATTGCACCAGGTGCAGGCACTCTATTGTCATTAGCCTCCCTATAAATCCCATGCAGAGTCCCAATTCGCCTACTTATACTACGACCTAAAAGTATGTACTTTTTTTGTGAGGAAAAAGTACATACTTTTGAGTGTGTAGCAAAAGAGTATGCACGTTCTGGGACATACTTCGATGACGTCATGCAACGTGAACGACAACGTGTTTGCCTAGTTATGCACACCACAACTGTTAAAGTTTCATTCATTCAAATTTTATTTACTATTCCCATCTTTATTTCTCATCGTTTTTTTTTCACAATACATTTTACAATGTGTTCTTCTACCAAGTTGAGGAGTGAAGAAGCAGGGTTGCGTCGTCATAGAACCAAACGCAGGTCGTTTGTGAGGCGACTGGTTCTGACGTTCATGTGCAATGTGTGTAATGAAATAAAATATAACTTTAATTAGGCTTAAACATTTGAATTTTTAAACTTAAAAGCTGAGGGCGCATCTCTGCTGCTGCACCCGGCTGCCATGTTTACATCACCGCAAAGCCATTGCAAAGCTCCTCCCTCCTTTGGAATGTCATTTTGGTTTTGACCTTGGCTGTGTTTGACAACGATTTGGATTACCCTTTATTGAATAAATACCTGCAATTGGATCTCTCTATCTCCCTGTGTCTCTCTGGTGCATGATCGTCACAATACATTGCTAACCACAGCCCCTTAATTCATGACTTTACTCCCCAGATATCACCTGCTACAATTTTATATCTAAACAGTTGGTCAGACACTAAAATCCTGGTCATCCTGATTTATCTATACAGTTCAAGTGACAGTCTAAAATAGTTTATTTAATTTCCAATCAGGCAAAAGTGAATTTTAAGAATGAAAAAGTGGCATAGATTTTGAAGTTAATTTTCTGATATTTCACATTACTAGCAACTTCGCTGGCTTAACAAATGCATAAAAGAGATCAAATGGACAAATACCAATGCAAATTGATGGTAACCATTGTTTTAAGGTTGAGGTGCAACTGCTAATGTTAGCTTCCTCTCAGCATGTCCTTTACTAATGTAAGAGTTAAAATTAAACCATTTTATTTTTGTGTTAGAAATGCCCCATGTTAAAGTACCTGTTGTTATGAGGACTTTTATTCTGACGGGGCGGAAGGCGGAAAAGAGAGAGGAGTGAGGAGTTTTGTAAACCAGAGAATAAAGTGAGGAAAAAGAGCTCGTCAGTATTCGAGGGTTTTATTCCTATAAACATTCAATTAAAGCCCCGAAAACACCCACAAGCGCTGAAGCAAGCGTTACACTGGTGGCAGCGGTGGTTTTCGTCGGATATTCGAGTTTCTTTTTTTTATTTACGCTTTGTTTTCGCCGGCGCCTTGCATAAGCGCGGCGTGGACATCTGTGTGATATCAGCGGGACTCCGTTAAGGTCGGTGTGCTGTTAATAAACTTGCGAGATGTCGGACGAGGAAGCCCAAGCGTCGCGGGAGAACAGTGGTCATACCTCGCGGCCGCGCCGCGCACAAACTTCCCCAAAAGACATTCCTTTACCGCCGCCATTTCGCAACGACGGTAGTGAGTCCTTCCAGCTGTGGGCTCGTCGTTATGAGGTGATTCAAGAGGCTCGCTATAAAGATAGTGGTGTTGATTTGGATGCAGTGTTAGCAGCAGAGTTGCCTACTAGACTGCCACCTGAACTGTTCATTGTTTGGGACAATTTTCCATCTGAAATTCGGCACTCGTTCAAAGAAGCGAAAAAAGAATTACAAGAGGCGTTTGGCCAGAAGGATGTCATAGCATCGTTTCAAACATTTCCAAATTCACGTCATAAATTGCCTAATGAACCAATGGAAGTGTATGCAGCAGACATATGTAGATTGGTCAAAGAAGCTTTTCCTGATTTTGAACAGAATGCATCAGAATACATGAAACTGTCACGATTTCTGGCGGGTTTAGATCAAGAACTCCAGATCAAATGCCATGAAAGGGGTGTGAAAACGTTCAAAGACGCATTCCAAGTCGCTACCCAAGCTGAACGGGCACGTACAGCAGCCAGATTGGTACAGCCAGTTTCGTCTACAGTGAGAGAGCATTCGATGGCACAGACAGTGAATGTTATTTCTGAAACTGACAGTCTTTTTTTGAAGCAAGCCGTTGTTGATCTTACAAACACAGTCAAAGATTTAAGCAAGGACGTCTCAGCATTGAAACTGCAACTGCATGATCAACGCAGCCGATCTCATCAAACCCCATCACCACATCGTCATAGTTCTACAAGGCATGTTAGTCCAACAAGATATGCCTCGGAATGGGGTGCATCGTATGATCGTTTACCAACCAAACATCCTGAGGCTGGTCCTCCATCACCTGGCTTTTACAGAAGATCTCCCAGCCGTCGCAGAGACCTTTACAGACAACAAGACAACACTTACCAGCATAATGACAGAGTGGATTTATCACCGCATCGCAGGGAGAGGTTTGAGGATTACTATTCTCCAAAATACTCCACTGCAGCCAACACTGACCACTACGTGGATTACAGACAGGGACAACGTCGTGACACCATGGCTTCCAACAACTCGTCATTACAGCGACGCAGTCCAAGCCCTCATCACAGGCGTGTCACCTTTGACGACTACCAGGACTATAATTACAGACCTCAGCAGCACAGCCTGGATCATCGGAGTGGTTCACGTGATGTCTATCCAGATCGTTGCAGCTATCGTCAGGGAAACTTCCGTTAGCTGATGCGGCGGGGCACACATCAGCTACTTCATCACCAGCCCCACACGACACCGTACGGATGACTACTACAGACACCAGCCATCCAGAGACTGAACACTGTCCTGCTACAAACATAAAGGACATTTGTACAGCACACATCAATGGCATTGTTGAAGGTACTGACATGCACATCATGATAGATACTGGTTCTAGTATTTCATTCATTAATGAAACTACCCGTATGGCAATTCCCTCACTGTGCAAAAGACCACTAAAGGGTAATTTTATTCTGTCAAAATCTGTAACTGGTCAGAATCTAGACACTCTGGGAACTGTGACTGTTAACCTGAGATTAGGTGCACTGACATTACAGCATGACATGCAGGTAATCAGAAACGTGAGTCAGGGTATCATACTTGGTTGGGATTTTCTCCAGAAGCACGAGGTTATCTTGAATGTTGGTAAGGGTTTATGTTGTCTTTATGATCAGACTTTACAATTGTTAAGCACATCTCAACTTGCCCCTGCACATTGCACGGCTCAAATTACTGTGACTACTACCATTCCTCCCCAGTGTGAGATGCATTGTAAAGCTCAGCTTATACCATTTGCTGTTAATGCAGGTTTTGCAGATGGTTACAGTGGGTTGCTCGAGCCATATCTCTCTAAGTTGGATGGTATTGCAGTTGCACGCACTCTTACAGTAGCTGAAAACGGTCAAACTGTAGTGCGAGTCATGAATCCAACAAATTGCCCTTTTGTACTGCAACCAGGTATGCAGCTGGGGGAATTCACGCCAATAAACCAAGATGATGTCGTTCAGCACTCAGATTATGTATGTAATGTGTCCACCCCTTCTACACAGGCACCTCTTCCATTTGAGGTTCAGAGTGGGAATCTTTCTGGCCCTCAGATGAACGAACTACACTCACTGTTGCATGAGTATTGTGATGTGTTTAGTCAGAACCCTACAGATTTTGGTAGTACAAATATAGTCACACACAAAATCAATACGGACAATGCAGTTCCAATTAAAAAACATGCCTATCGTACTTCTCCTCAGATGCAAGAGGTGATTCAATCACAGGTGGATGACATGTTGGCAAAAGGTATTGTGGAAGTTAGTCATAGCCCTTGGGCTGCACCTGTCGTTATGGTGCGGAAAAAAGATGGCACCTGGCGTTTTTGCGTAGATTATAGGGGCCTTAATTCTGTCACCATTAAGGACGCCCATCCTTTACCAAGAACGGATGACACCTTGGATGCACTTAGAGGTTCCTCTATATTCAGCACCATGGATCTTTCGTCTGGATATTGGCAAGTGCAGCTTAATGAGGCAGACAAACCAAAAACAGCCTTCACTACGGGTCGTTCTTTATATCAGTTTACAGTGATGCCAATGGGTCTTGTCAATGCGCCGCCCACTTTTCAACATTTGATGCAGCTAGTGTTGCAGGGTCTGTCCTGGAAAACATGTCTTGTGTATTTAGACGATATCATCGTCTACAGCAAGAATTTTGCAGAGCACATTCAACACTTGAGAGAGGTCTTCCAGCGTTTGAAAGCAGCAAACTTAAAGCTGAAACCAGCTAAATGTTCTTTTGCTCAACGGCAAGTGACATTTCTGGGCCATATTGTGTCTTCAGCTGGTCTTCAGCCTGATGTCAAAAACATTCAGAAGGTTAAGGAATGGCCTACTCCTGGAAATCCTACAGAAGTTCGAGCCTTCTTAGGCCTGTGTTCATATTACAGGCGTTTCATTCGCTGCTTTGCTCAAATGTCACAGCCACTGCATGCTCTAACTCAGAAAGCGAAGTTGTTTGTTTGGACTGATTTAGAGCAGGAAGCTTTCAATTCCCTGCGACATGCACTTACAAATGCTCCAATTCTTTCTTACCCAGATTTTTCAAAAGAGTTTTTACTCTTCACAGATGCTTCTAACACAGCCATTGGGTGTGTTCTATCTCAGCTGCATGCTGACAACAAAGAAAGTGTCATCGCTTATGGCAGTCACATTTTGACACCTACTGAGAAACGATGGTCAACATATGACAGGGAGTTGTGGGCTATTGTTTGGTCCATTCGTCACTTCCGTCAATATCTCATGGGTCATTCTTTTCGAATCATTACTGACCACAAACCTTTGCTTAATCTGAGAAGAATGGTTTTGGATGGTGATCCAACAGGGCGCAGAGCAAGGTGGGCTCTGGAGATTGACCTCTATGACTGGACCATTGAGCACCGACATGGTCACAAACATGCCAATGCTGATGCCATGTCTCGTCGACCTGACAGGGAGAGCAGTGTTTCCAATGACTTGGAGATCAAGCTTGTCCATTTCGTTTCTACTTCGACGCAGACTGAGGTAGCCGAATCACATCCTACTTCTGCACAGCCTGTCTTTTCTGGTGTGGGTTCTGGGTTTGAGCCTTCAAACTCTGCGTTTTCTGCCTTTTCCAGTGTTACATGCCTGGGTATGGATAATGAAGATATTATACATGCTCAGGAAGCTGATCCTGTTTTGAGCGTTGTCGCTGAATGGTTGTTAATGCAGAAACGACCCCCATATGCAACTCTCAAAGGTGCTGCTAATGGATTTCGGCATTTCTGGAAAGAGTTTGCAAGGCTTACCTTTGTAGATCATATTCTTTGTCGACGAGTCAGACCCCCGCCAGGTGAACAGATTCTGCAGGTTGTAGTTCCAATTGCACTGCAACGTAACGTGTTTGAGATTTTGCATGGTCATTCACTCTCTGGACATTTCAGTGCACAAAAGACATTGCAACGTGCTCTAGTGAGATGCTACTGGCCCCACATGTCTAGGGACATTATACAATGGTGTTCCCAATGTCAAGCTTGTGAATCAAGGCGACCACAAACACCTCATCAGCACGCCCCAATGCAGAACATAGTCACAAGCATGCCTTTTGAAAAAGTTGCTGCTGATCTGACGGAGTTGCCCATTACACAGAAAGGGAATCGGTATGTTCTTGTAGTAATGGATTACTTCACCAAATACCTCAATCTCTATGCAGTTACTGATCAACGTGCAACGACTGTCGCCAAGTGCTTGTTTGAAGACTATGTGAGCCAACATGGCGTGCCCCAGAGTTTGCACACTGACCAAGGCAGACAGTTTGATTCTGATTTGGTGAAAGAACTGTGTTCCCTGCTTGGGATTCAAAAAACACGGACATCTCCATATCATGCCATGTCAGATGGAATGGTAGAACGTGCCAATAGGTCCATAAAAGATCAGCTTGCAAAATATCTGTATACTAAGGGTGGGGAATGGGATGACCACTTGAAACAGGTTGAATTTGCCTACAATACTAGTGTTCATTCCTCAACCAAACATACACCTTTCTTCTTAGCACATGGCCGAGAAGCTCGCCTTCCTGCTGATTTTCTTCTGGGTGTTCCCACAGCACCTTCTAGAGCTACTCCAGGAACCCCAAATGAATATGCACATTCTATGCTTGGTCGATTACGTTCTGCTTTCACCACTGTTGCAGACAATATCCAGGCAGCGGGAGCACAGCAGAAGCATTACTATGACCGCCATATCCGCCATACAGCTTATCAGCCTGATGATCTTGTATGGGTTGATCTTCCAGCTATGTCAAGACACAAACTCTCTCCAAAATGGACTGGACCATGCAGGGTCTTGAGCAGATTGGATTCATCTACAGGTGACATTGGAGTGACATATAAAGTGTTAGATCTGCTTGATCCTAGGTCAAAGCCTAAAGTGATTCACTATAATCGGCTAAAACCTTACCGCTCTTTGTGGTGCCCTGAACCACGTCCAGTTCTGATATCCCATCAAAGTGGACGCCCTCCACTTACAGGGCTATCAGGGTCCAGACCTTATGTTTTTCAAGATTCATCTTTACCCAAGTCTGTAAGACCCATTCAAAAAGTACAAGAGAGGGATGGTACATTACCTCCTGTTCAGAATGAACTGTCTGAGGGGTCTAGACCTACATTGCCAGTAGAAATATCTTTTGAAAAACCAGCAGAGGGCATGACAACAAGGTCAGGACGTTCTGTGCGTCCTCCAAACCGTTATAGAGAATTATGATTTTTTTTTTTTTCTTTCATTTATCTATAGTTTTCTTCCCATTTGCTAATACATTTCGGAGTATGGCATTTTGAAGGGTATGGTAGAAAACAGTGGAAGAATGTCAAATGAGGTCAGAACAATAACACATTCAAGTTGTTATTTGTATGTTGTAAAAGTTTAATGTTGTTGACATTTTGGAATTATTATTATTTATTTTTTTTATTTTTTTTTTGTACCTGAATGTGTTTTGTGTTGGAATTACAAAGGTCTGGACAGCTTACATTGTTACATATGTATTATTTCTGTTGTGTTTTTTTTCAGGAAACGAGGACGTTTCTTTTCATAAGGGGGAAGTAGTGTAAGAGTTAAAATTAAACCATTTTATTTTTGTGTTAGAAATGCCCCATGTTAAAGTACCTGTTGTTATGAGGACTTTTATTCTGACGGGGCGGAAGGCGGAAAAGAGAGAGGAGTGAGGAGTTTTGTAAACCAGAGAATAAAGTGAGGAAAAAGAGCTCGTCAGTATTCGAGGGTTTTATTCCTATAAACATTCAATTAAAGCCCCGAAAACACCCACAAGCGCTGAAGCAAGCGTTACACTAATGCAGCATATAGTTGACAAAATAATTACTTCATAATGATATGAAAACATTCACTGTTGTGTACTGTATACAGACCATTTCACTGGCTGCATCTAAAGTCACACACTCTTGAGTAGGTGTTTTTTTAAAATAAATAATTATTTCACGACCACTAAAAGAGTGTTTTATGTAGTATGAATGTGTGTTGTATGGATGTAATCTGGACAAACTACATTTGCCATGTTGTCACTTGTGATGTATTTTATATTGCAATAGGTAGCACTTCATTGTTAATGTTGAATCAAGACTAGCAAGTACATAATTTACTAACAAAAATCAGGGGAGGTGGAAATGTTGGGGCAGTGTCCAAGGAAGATCATTGGGGTGGAGGGATATATGGGGCATGGAAGAGAATAGGATAAAATTCCTCCTGTGCTCCACATACGATGTCCTACCAACGCCAGTTAATCTCCATCGTTGGGGGCTGGTTGAGAGCCCAAACTGCACATTGTGTGGGAAACTGGCAAGCCTTGAACATGTGTTGTCATCATGTCAAGCTAGTCTGGCTGATGGCAAGTTCAAATGGAGGCATGACCAGATACTTGCCGAGCTGGCTACAGGCCTGGAGGAAGAGAGAACTTGCCAGTGGAAGTAGGCTGCCGAGGAATTCCTGGGCAGTCACTTTGGAGTGCCTTGTCCAGACTTGGAATAAAAGGTCCCAGCAGGAGACGGCTCGTGGCAAATATCCCAAAAAGAGCAGAGACAGCATCGAGGTGGCTGTGGCTGAAGCGCTGTGAGCGATGGAACTGCCCACGGGGTAGGGAGGAAATATAAAAGAGCACTGGTTGTGGAGTCCAAAGGGCCGAGGGGGCTGCCCCAGGATGCTGGGGTTAGCTGTCAAGCCCTCTGGAGGTGTTGTGGGTTAATTGGTGAAACACTGTTGAAGGATGTTACCCACCTGATGACCCAAAGAAAGCACATTGGTCCAACACCACAAAGCTCAGTAGGTTGGACTTATAATGCACGAGTGTTGACCATCACCTCAAATAGGCGGCTGGGACTTTACCCAGCCATTGAGGTTAGAGTGATGATCCTATCATATTTCAGACCATTTAAATTGTATTTTCGATTTAATATATTTTATTTTATTATGAATTAACTAAGACCTCTGTGCCTTCAGTAATGCCAAATGGCCATTTTGTTATGGAAGATATGTTTGGTAAAGGAAATAAGAAGTATTTGATCATTTTCAATCTACAAAAAAAAAAGAAGAAAAGAAAGGTAAAAATTACGTGCTGGCACAAAGTTTCTTAGTAACTGCCAGTAAAGGTGTGATTCTTAAGATAAGACTGATGTAGCTGAAGCAATTAGTCAGCTGAGAAGGCAGTAGTGCATAAGTGGTTGCTTAATACTTTGTTTTTCTGTTTTTTATTGTTGCAACATAGGCTTGTTGGAAATACATTAGTGGTTTACAAGTTTTCTTAAGAGCAACCCTTTTTTTCTTTTAAAGTTGATGCAACCCATACATACATGCTTACACACAAACATACACATACATACATACATACATACATATAATATATAGTAGCAAAAATCACTTTTTGGGGATGGTAAATGGACTGCATTTATATAGCGCTTTCAACAGACTTTTTTCATCCAAAGTGCTTTACAAGTTGCCTCACATTCACCCATTCACACACACATTCACACACCGACTGCGGTGTCAGCCATTCAAGGCGCCATCCAGCTCATCGGGAGCAGCTGGGGTTAGGTGTCTTGCTCAAGGACACCTCGACACTTGGTCAGGTGGAGCTGGGGATTGAACCACCAACCTTCCGGTTTGTAGACAACCTACATGAACCACTGAGCCACTGCCGCCCCACTTTTTGGGGAACAATAAACTCAAATGAATGGGTCTATGAATATGATGTGCTTATTGCTTACAAATATTAGATTACCCAAAGAGGGAATATTCAATCATTTAAATGTAACCTTTACTATAATTAATTAGTTATCTAGACAATCTGTTTGTCCTGCGAACTGGACGGTAGACTTCCTTATCAAAAATCAATAAAAATACCCTTCTTACAAACTCCAAGAAATATTAATCTTCTGATCAGAGAAAACAATATTTCCTGTGTCTGTGATATTTAGAATACTAAAATTAATTCCAAGAAAACAAAGCTTTGTAACTTAGATCACATGATTCAGAGACTTTCAGAAACGATTCAGAGATGATTTTGGTGAGCAATAAAACAGGTTCAATTCAAGCAAATTATTGTACTTAATAAAAACAGACTAAAGAGTACATAACTACAATTCACACAGAGTAAATATAAGTATATAGCAAAACAAACAGTACAATTTAAACAAGATAATCAAACGAGAATAGTAATGAGATAGAGAGGGAGAACAATGAGAGAAAGAGAAAGAGAAGGCAGATCTCAGAGTGACAATTTTCAAACAGTTAACTTTGAAAGAGACCACAAGTCATTGGATAATTCCGCGAAAAGAAATTGTTGGTACATTTTTTATGGTGGAGTTATTTTGGGCAGCGTTCAAACTTTGTTTTTGTGGGCAATATTCATATTCATATTCATGTGTATTTTTGGGTATTGATATTATGCACGCGCATTTTTGAATCTCGAGTTAAGTCTCGCTTCGAGCAAACTTACTCGGCACAAAAGCCAGCTGTGCAGCACATTACCAGTTTCTAGAAATACCTTACAGTATAGTCACTGTTATTTTGCTGAAAGTACACTGCAGTATAATATTAAGTGTCCTGTAAAGAGAAGACCAAGATCTCTCTGCAGTGAGAACATTTTAATATTAATAAACCGCCTATTAAAGACGAAGAAATCTCGTTTTAGTGCGAGATGAAATCTGATCAGAGCGATGTTCCTCTGCTTCAGTAATAAAAGGCCTCATAATTACATATTGATATTGAATTCGTGGTTAAAGAAAGTGATATTTAAAAGTAAACGGTAAACTCCTGGTTAAACATTGGCTTAGCTACCCAATTTTAAACCTAAAACATTTAAATCATAAGTGCTATTTAGATAAATGTGTATGGGAAACCTTTGTCTGTTTGTTATTTGTGATTTGTTGCAGAAAATCATCGCGTGACGCCAGCTGAAAGCTCTTAGCTTTTGAATCACATTATAATTGGTCGTAATTCCACTGACTAAATGTGACGAATCGTGTACCAGAGATGTCTAAGTGGTGCCCACAGCATAACATAGGTTTCATAGACAATTGGACGAACTTTTGGGGCAGACCTGACCTGTTTAAAAGAGATGGTCTTCATCCCTCCTGGGGTGGCGCCACTCTTCTCTCTAGAAATATGGCAAATAGTCTTAGTGTTTATACTTGACTAACTGGGGCCCCAGGTCAGGAAGCAGACAGACTGGCTAAACCGACCGTCTGCTAGCTGCCTCCCGTCACAGAGGTCAGTTAATTCTCAGCACATAGAGACTCTTTCACCTAGATATCACACTATAGAGACTGTGTCTGTTCCCCGTACTAGAAAATATAAAAAACGTCCAAACCAAGTTAAGGTTAACAATTTAATTGAGGTTCAACAAATAAAAAACAAATGCAATATGGATAAACAAATTATAAAGCTTGGCTTATTGAATATCAGATCAATTTCTACGAAAACACTTTTTGTAAATAATATGATAACTGATCATAATATAGATGTGCTCTGTTTGACAGAAACCTGGCTATAACCTGATGATTACATTATTTTACCCCCCAAGATTACTGTTATAAACACGAGCCACGTCTAAAAGGCAAAGGGGGAGGAGTTGCTTCAATTTATAACAACGTTTTCAGGATTTCTCAGAGGGCAGGCTTCAAGTATAACTCGTTTGAAGTAATGGCGCTACATATAACATTATCCAGAGAAACAAATGTTAATGATAAATCCCCTGTTATGTTTTACTGGCTACTGTATACAGGCCACCATACAGACTTTATTAAAGAGTTTGGTGATTTTACATCCGAGTTAGTTCTGGCTGCAGATAAAGTTTTAATAATTGGTGATTTTAATATCCATGTCGATAATGAAAAAGATGCATTGGGATCAGCATTTATAGACATTCTGAACTCTATTGGTGTTAGACAACATGTTTCAGGACCTACTCATTGTCGAAATCATACTCTAGATTTAATACGGTTACATGAAATTGATGTTGATAGTGTTGAAATTATTCAGCCAAGTGATGATATCTCAGATCATTATTTAGTTCTGTGCAAACTTCATATAGCCAAAATTGTAAATTCTACTTCTTGTTACAAGTATCGAAGAACCATCACTTCTACCACAAAAGACTGCTTTTTAAGTTATCTTCCTGATGTATCCAAATTCCTTAGCATATCCAAAACCTCAGAACAACTTGATGTAACAGAAACTATGGACTCTATCTTTTCTAGCACTTTAAATGCAGTTGCTCCTTTATGCTTAAGGAAGGTTAAGGAAAACAGTTTGACACCATGGTATAATGAGCATATTTGCACCCTAAAGAGAGCAGCCCGAAAAATGGAACGTAGCTGGAGGAAAACAAAACTAGAGGTATTTCGTATTGCTTGGCGGGAAAGTAACATATCCTACAGAAAAGCATTAAAAACTGCTAGATATGATTACTTTTCTTCTCTTTTAGAAGAAAACAAACATAACCCCAGGTATTTATTCAATACAGTGGCTAAATTAACGAAAAATAAAGCCTCAACAAGTGTTGACATTTCCCAACACCACAGCAGTAATGACTTTATGAACTACTTTACTTCTAAAATCGATACTATTAGAGATCAAATTGCAACCATTCAGCCGTCAGCTACAGTATCGCATCAGACAGTGCACTATAGACCCCTGAGGAACAGTTCCACTCATTCTCTACTATAGGAGAGGAAGAATTGTATAAACTTGTTAAATCATCTAAACCAACAACATGTATGTTAGACCCTATACCATCTAAGCTCCTAAAAGAGGTGCTTCCAGAAGCCATAGGTCCTCTTTTGACTATTATTAATTCCTCATTGTCATTAGGATATGTCCCCAAAGCCTTCAAACTGGCTGTTATTAAGCCTCCCATAAAAAAACACAACTTGACCCCAAAGAACTAGTTAATTATAGACCAATCTTGAATCTCCATTTTCTGTCCAAGAAACTAGAAAAGGTGGTATCCTCACAATTATATTCCTTCTTATAGAAAAATAGTATATGTGAGGATTTCCAGTCAGGATTTAGACTGTATCATACTACTGAGACTGCTCTCCTTAGAGTTACAAATGATCTGCTCTTATCATCTGATCGTGGGTGTATCTCTCTATTAGTTTTATTGAATCTTAGTGCTGCGTTTGACACAATTGACTACAGCATTCTTATGCATAGACTTAAACACTTTGTTGGCATCAGTGGAAATGCATTAGCATGGTTTAAATCGTACTTATATGACCGCCATCAGTTCGTAGCAGTGAATGAAGATGTATCATATCGATCACAAGTGCAGTATGGAGTACCTCAAGGCTCAGTACTAGGGCCGCTACTCTTCACGCTTTATATGTTACCCTTGGGAGATATCATCAGGAAACATGTTGTTAGCTTTCACTGTTATGCTGATGATACTCAGCTCTATAATTCTTCGCGGCCCGGTGAAACACCAATTTGAAAAACTAATGGAATGCAGATCGACTGAGACATGACGAGTCTCTGGAGGTTCCACAGAGGTGAAGTGAGACTCTGGTAGTCCAGCAGAGACGTGGAACGGTTCTGGTAGTTCATCAGAGACGTGGAGAGGCTCTGGTAGTTCCACAGAGGAGTGACGAGACTCTGGTAATCCCATGGTGTTTATACTGGATTCCAGAAGATCGGTGCTGACTTGACTCTGCTCATGAAGATTATTGGTGACTTGCATTTGTTCATGAAGATCATTGGTGATTTGTATTTATTCATGAAGATCAATGGTGACTTGCCTTTGTTCATGAAGATCAGTGGTGACTTGAATTCTCCCATGAAGATCACTGGTGACTTGAATTCTCCCATGAAGATCACCAGTGACTTGACTCGATCCTTGAAGATCACCAGTGACTTGACTCGGTCCTTGAAGATCACCAGTGATTTGACTCGGTCCTTGAAGATCACCAGTGATTTGACTCTGTCCTTGAAGATCACCAGTGACTTGACTCTGTCCTTGATGCTTTAAATGAATATTTGTTGTCATGGGGTAAAGAACAGAAACTGCTATTTGTTAATAACTGGAATCTTCTCTGGGAGCGTCCTAGACTGTTTCGCGCTGATGGATTACACCCCAGCAAAATCGGAGCGGAGCTTCTCTCTGACAACATCTCCAGGACACTTCGCTCCATGTGACTAGTAAGACAATTCTCAAATAACCATTATGATGAGTTTTGTTCCACCCGCTTAAATGCTAAAAGTACTTGCGCTGTAAAAACTATTAAGACTGTGTCTGTTCCCCGAATAGTGAGGTCAAAATATAAATATAATGTAGGATCTAGAAAAAATCTTATCGTAATTAAACCAGAAAAATGTAAAGTAAATGAACAAAAACAATTTTTAAAGTTTGGGCTCATAAATATTAGATCACTCACACCAAAAGCAGTTATTGTAAATGAAATGATCACAGATAATAGTTTTGATTTACTCTGCTTGACTGAAACCTGGCTAAAACCAAATTATTATTTTGGTCTAAATGAGTCTACTCCACCAAACTACTGTTATAAGCATGAGCCCCGTCAGACTGGTCGTGGCGGGGGTGTTGCAACAATATATAGTGATATTCTCAATGTTACCCAGAAGACAGGATACAGGTTTAATTCTTTTGAAATACTTCTGCTAAATGTTACTCTGTCAGACATGCAAAAGAAATCTAATGCATCTCTTGCTCTGGCTACTGTGTATAGACCACCAGGGCCGTATACAGAATTCCTAAAAGAATTTGCAGATTTCCTCTCAGACCTTCTAGTTACAGTTGATAAGGCGCTAATCATGGGAAATTTTAATATTCACGTTGATAATGCAAATGATACATTAGGACTTGCGTTTACTGACCTAATAAACTCCTTTGGAGTCAAGCAAAATGTCACCGGGCCCACTCATCTTTTGTAATCATACACTAGATTTAATTATATCGCATGGAATCGATCTTACTGCTATAGATATTGTACCTCAAAGTGATGATATTACAGACCATTTCCTTGTATCGTGAATGCTGCGTATAACTGATATTAACTATATGTCGCAGCGATACCGTCTGGGCAGAACTATTGTTCCAGCCACCAAAGAAAGATTTGCAAATAACCTGCCTGATCTAGCTCAACTGCTATTTGTACCCCAAAATACTCATGAATTAGACTAAATTACTGACAACATGGGCATTATTTTCTCTAATACATTAGAAGCTGTTGCCCCGATCAAATTGAAAAAAGTTAGAGAAAAACGTACTGTACCATGGTATAACAGTAATACTCACTCTCTCAAGAAAGTAACTCGTAGTCTTGAATGCAAATGGAGAAAAACTAACTTAGAAGTTTTTAGAATTGCATGGAAAAACAGTACGTCCAACTATAGACAGGCTCTAAAAACTGCTAGGGCAGAGCATATACACAAACTCATTGAAAATAACCAAAACAATCCAAGGTTTTTATTTAGCACAGTGGCTAAGTTAACAAATTGCCAGACGCCACCTGATTCAAATATTCCACCAACGTTAAATAGTAATGACTTTATGAATTTCTTCACTGATAAAATAGATAACATTAGAAATACAATAGCGAATGTAGATTCTACAGCATCTAACACTTCAGCTTCATCCATCGCACCCAAAGATAAACTGCAGTGCTTTACAACCATAGGACAGGAAGAGCTAAATAAACTTAGATCCTGTACCCACTAAATTACTGAAAGAGCTGTTACCTGTAGCCGAAGAACCGCTTCTCAATATCATTAACTCGTCGTTATCTTTAGGTCACGTCCCAAAACCATTCAAGCTGGCAGTAATCAAGCCTCTTATTAAGAAACCAAAACTAGATCCTAGTGTACTGGCAAATTATAGGCCTATTTCAAATCTTCCATTTATGTAAAAATTTTTAGATAAAGTTGTGTCTGCTCAATTGAGCACCTTCCTGCATAAAAATGATCTGTATGAAGAATTTCAGTCAGGTTTTAGGCCCCACCATAGCACAGAAACTGCACTTGTTAAAATTACAAATGACCTGCTCCTTGCGTCAGACCAAGGCTGCATCTCATTTCTAGTCTTACTTGATCTTAGTGCTGCGTTCGACACCATAGATCATGACATACTCATAGATCAATTACAAAACTATACAGGTATTCAAGGGCAGACTCTAAGATGGTTAAGATCCTACCTGTCCGATCGCTACCATTTTGTTTACTTAAATGGGGAGTCATCTCATTTATCTTCAGTAAAATATGGAGTGCCACAAGGATCCGTCCTAGGTCCCCTTCTATTTTCAATATACCTGTTGCCCCTTGGTAATATTATTAGAAAATACGGAATTAGCTTCCACTGTTATGCTGATGATACTCAGCTATATATCTCAACAAGACCAGATGAAACTTCTCAATTATCTAAGCTAACAGAGTGTGTTAAAAATGTAAAAGATTGGATGACAAATACATTTCTCCAATTAAATTCAGATGAGACAGAGATATTAATTATTGGACCAAAAAACACTACACAGAATCTTGTAGATGACAATCTGCAACTAGATGGATGTACTGTTACTTCCTCTAGAGTCAGAAATCTGGGTGTCATATTAGACAGCAATTTGTCTTTTGAAAATCATATTTCCAATGTTACAAAAACTGCATTCTTCCATCTTAGAAACATTGCCAAGCTACGAAACATGTTATCTGTTTCTGATGCAGAAAAGCTAGTTCATGCATTCATGACCTCTAGACTGGACTATTGTAATGCACTTCTAGGTGGTTGTCCTGCTTCGTCAATAAACAAGCTACAGGTAGTCCAAAATGCAGCAGCTAGAGTCCTTACCAGGTCAAGAAAATATGATCATATTACCCCAATTTTACAGTCTCTGCACTGGCTACCTATTAAGTTCCGTATCAGTTACAAATTATCATTACTTACCTATAAGGCCCTAAATGGTTTAGCTCCTGCGTATCCTAACTAGCCTTCTACCACATTACAACCCATCACGCACCCTAAGGTCACAAAACGCTGGACTTTTGGTCGTTCCTAGGATAGCAAAGTCCACTAAAGGAGGTAGAGCTTTCTCACATTTGGCTCCCAAACTCTGGAATAGCCTTCCTGATAATGTTCGGGGTTCAGACACACTCTCTCTGTTTAAATCTAGATTAAAAACACATCTCTTTCGCCAAGCATTCGAATAATGTATCTTTTTAATTGTGAGTGTAGTTGCATCTGATCAAAGGTGCATTTTTTATTCATTAGCTTGGGTTAAACTAATTTTACTTTGTTGGATCAGCAGCTATGCTAATGATGTCTGTATTTTGTCCCGTGAGCCCCGTGGTAACTAGGATTTACACAAGCTCCAGTCTGGATCCAGAACACCTGAGAAGAGATGATGCTGACCCTCAGAGGACCTCAGATGATGCTAACCCTGAATCAACAAACAGAACTAACAATTATTGCTAAAAGTGTGTAACGAAGACTGACTCGGTTGTGGGTTGGAATCCATGTGCAGAGCTTTATTAAGCACAACAGCACAATCAGAGGCAAATGGAGAGCAGATATCGTGGTCGGTAAGCAAGCCAAGGGTCGTATATAATAGCGTCAATCCAAATAGCAAACAAACCCAAATCAGCAATCCAAAAGACAAGGTCAAGGGCAGGCAAAAGACATATATAAGCAAACAATCTGTGAGTATGAGAAACGCTTGGTAGAGACAGGATAAACTGGCAATACTTCGCAACATATTGCACAAACAACATGGCTTATAACGGGTGTAGACAGGAAGTGATGAGAGAAGAAGCGGCAGTGTTCAGTATTCAGGAGACGGCTCCCTCTGGTGGTTGGATGAATGAATAGTGGATGCAGATGTTACAAAGTGTGACTGAATCATATAATAACTTAATAATATTGATAGTTCATCGTCTAGCTGACTATGACTATATTTTTATTTTTTCTAAAATCCTGTCAAATGTGCACAAACTACTAGCTACTACTAAATATTGTAGAAACATAATTTTCTGTAAAGTTGCTTTGTAACGATTTTTGGAAAAAGCGCTATACAAATAAACTTGAATTGAATTGAATTGAAGATCACCAGTGACTTGACTCGGTCCTTGAAGATCACCAGTGACTTGACTCGGTCCTTGAAGATCACCAGTGACTTGACACGGTCCTTGAAGATCACCAGTGACTTGACTCGGTCCTTGAAGATCACCAGTGACTTGACTTGACTCTGAAAGGTCAACGGTGACTAGCCCTGACTCTGGAAAGTCCATGGTAACTAGCCCTGACTCTGGAAGGTCAACAAGAGTCTTACTTGATTCAGGAGGGTCAATGGAACGTGACTCGACTCTGGATGGTCAACAGGAGCCTGACTCGACTCTGGATAGTCAACTGGAATCTGACTCGACTCTGGAAGGTCAACAGGAACTAGCCCTGACTCTGGAGGGTCAACGGTGACTAACCCTGACTCTGGAAGGTCAACGGTGGCTAACCCTGACTCTGGAGGGTCCACGAGCACCTGACTCGACTTTGGAGGGTCAACCGGAACCTGACTCAACTCTGGAAAGTCAACGGGCACCTGACTCGACTCTGGAAGGTCAACAGGAATCTGACTTGATTCTGGAGAATAAACTGGAACATGACTCGACTCTGGAGGGTCAAGAGGAACCGGACTCGACTCTGGATAGTCAACTGGAACCTGACTCAACTCTGGAGGGTCAACCGGAACCTGACTCAACTCTGGAGGGTCAACGGGAATATGACTCAACTCTGGAGGGTCAACGCGAACCTGACTCAACTCAGGAAAGCCCACTGTAGCTGCCATCTTCTGCAGTGGCTCTGGGCTGGCGGCCACCTTGTGCAGTGGCGCTGGGTTGGTGGCCATCTTGTACTGTGGTGCTGGCTCAGCTGACGTGACATGAACAGTCTCTGGATCGGCAGACGTGATGTGAACACTCCTGGGAATCTCTAGGATCTTTGACAGCATGGATAAATAATCCAAAAACGTCTCAGCGGCCATCTTGGGTGTTGGCGCTGAGCTGGCGGCCATCTTGCACCGTGGCGCTGGTGACCACTTTGTGCTGTGGCGCTGTGCTGGCATCCATCTTGCTTCGTGGCGCTGGGCTGACGGCCATCTTGTGCTGTGGTGCTGGGTTGGCGGCCATTCTGCGCAGCGGCGCTGGGCTGGTGGCCATCTTGTGCAGCGGCATTGGACTGGCGGCCATCTTGTGCAGCGGCACTGGCTCGGCAGACTTGCACCTCCTTTCCCCTCTCCGTCCACAATGGTGTGACGGCGGTTCCCATCCGAACTCAGGGTCGACGGGGGGCCATATTGGAGAGTGATTCCGGACCTCTTCTCGACCACTTACTCCTGAGCGACCTCCCCTGGTCCCACGAAGCACGACCAGGCGAGTACCCTCGAAACCATTCCTCACCCGCTCGGTGACTGGGGAGGAAATATGAATAGACATACCGCTGGATCTTTTCTTGGATGGACTCCTTCTGTGACGAATCGTGTACCAGAGAAATAAAGGAGATAGTAGATCCAATTGCAGGTATTTATTAAGTATAAGGGTAATCCAAATCTTGGTCGAACAAGCAGAGGTCAAAGCCAAACAGACAGTCCAAAAACAAACAAACAAATAAACAGGAAAGGGAACTCGGAAGACGAGAGGTTAGGGTCAATCTCAAACAACAGGCAAAGACTGGAATATATTGGGAGGCTAATGACAATAGAGTTTATGCACCTGGTGCAATTAACAGGAGTGCAATTACTGTGAAGACAGGACCATACTAGAGGAATTCTAGTGCCTACGGTGAAGTGCCTAAGGGGAAGTGAGCACACTAGTGGACACCCAGGGAAACAGAGACTAGACAGCGTGACACTAAACAACAGAGGGGGTCCTTTAAGTGTTTAGAAGTTTCAAATTACGCCCCGCCTTCTGACTTCAGCCTGCATGAGTGCAATTACACCATCTTGTGGCCGTTTCGGATAATGCTCTCTTACTGCTAATTTCTATTTCCCTGTGATTATTGAATTAGCCCCTCACAATTCTCTGCATTTACAGCTTTTCTCATGCAAATATTACTTTATGTTAGGCAAATTTTCCTGCCTTTGACTGTTCAAACTTACATTGAGTTAGGTTCAAACATGATTTGAATTAAAATGTAACGGTTTTATAGCGTAAATTAACTGTCTCAGGTCAACCACTGATTGACCCACTTAGAAGGAAGTGAGCCATCTAGTGGCCGTCTCCTGTTAAGTCGTTCATAACTTTCAGCTCTCTTTCCTCTCTTTTTTTCAATTCTGTTTTGAATTGCATATTTCTACTTTTACATTTTTGGATTGTTTTATAATTATTAATGATACTTCACTGTTGTCATTGGTTATTATAAGATATCATCCTGATTTTTCCATCCCCTTACACGTTTATTTAAATTTGGCTTTACACCAGTTTTGAATTTAAATTTAGATTATGTTTGACTGTCAGCCACTGGTATTCTCTTTTGGGTTAGGTTATTTTTATAATTACCATGATTATCATTATTCCCTTTTTGTTTTATCATTATTAGGTAAAGCTGTTGCCTCTCATTTTTTATACATATATTCTTACTCAATTGATGTTTAAAAAAAACAACAAGCCTTAATTCACTTTAAGTTTCCCTTGTTCATGCTTTGTGTATTGATTGTAGAACTCCCTTGGTGATTGGACAGTCATCTCAGGTTTCCAGTGAGCATCGTTGGCCGACCAGCTTTACCGACACTGTCTGTGAGTGAATCTCGACTTATTTTATCGCTGTCTGTCATTGAGGCCCGCAGTGGCGACATCAGCAATTTGGCACTCCAAAGGTAGTCAATCAGTCCAACCGACACAAACAAGGCAATTTCTGGGACCAGTACCTAAACCAAGGCCTAAAAAGAGGCCACTTTTTCGAGAAGGTTCCAGGAAGCCCAATTTTGCAGTGCTTTTTGGCGGTTGACATCTTGGTGTTGCCAGGTTGTGTTTAAAGTTACAAGCTTTTTGAGAGGGCGCAACATGACACAGAGTAACGGAGGGCCGAGTACACTGCAGTTAAGTGTTTGGGAGTGCCAGGGAGACTGACCGCACTCGCTGGTTTCCACCTGAGCGACATCAATTCACCCAGGTGAACCAAATGTGAAAAAACCCATCCACTTATTATAAGCCACGGAATATTTGATATTCCCCCGGATATATGTTAAGTGTTTGGCCCACCTTTCCTCTCTAAGCCACACCTTCTTCCTAGGTCTCTTACTCCCATAGCCACACGTGCTGTAGGCCCTAGCAGAAACTCTTGTGAAAGGTAGCAGGCTTAGCCCTTTTATTCTCTTCCTAACACTTCTGGCATTCATATTCTTTCCATTTCATTGCAGACCAATTTATTTGGTGTTTTGTTTTCACTGCGCTCCTTCCTATCTTCACTTTTTTCGTGCTGTTGTGATTTTGTTTCTTGGAGTTCACAGAGAGACCCCAAGGAAAGCTAAGTAGTAGAGTGACAACCGAGCAGCCGGAGTCACCAGGTGACCCACGAGGCTACGACCTGTCAAAGTCGACCCGTAATTGGACCCGCCTAATTGTCTGCATCAGTTAACCGAAATTCTTATAGACGGCATAGCCCGTACGATAGCTCGTTAGCCAGAGAACAGACTTGCATTGGCCTCTTTGTGTGTGTGCTGTGTTTCTCTCGTCCACAGTGAGCCAGGATTGTCTCGTTCATCCAGTCCCTTGGGATCAGCTAGCAACATGGCTGGAAGCAATGACGATCCCCTTCCTGCCGAAGGATGCCAGTGTCCTGCAGCACTTGAGCCAAAAACAACAGGATACTGAGCTGGACCAGCTGATGGCACATGATCCGACCCAGAGTTACACCCACAAAGAACTCGTCAGGATCACCAGGACCCTATCTCACCTCCTCGTCACCCAGGCACGGCTCAGCGAAAGGAGCAACCTCGACCTGGAGCAGGAAGTCACTGCTCTAAAATTTCAAGCGGAGGAAGCCTGAAAGAATCAGGCTCACACCCAGAGCCTAGATAAGATACTTCTTGAGAAACAAGACCTGCAAAAGAGGATGCCACAGATCCAGGGCTACAGCAGGAAGTAGAAAGACTTCAAAATGCCCTGGAGAATCTTCATCTGGACACAGACCAAAGAGAACATTTGGAGAGAGAAGCCCGAGAGGAACTTGAGGCAAAGCTCAGACAAGGAAAGAGATGCTAAAACTAAGGCCTATGAAAATCGTGGTGGTGCCCGTCCGAGGCACCAGAATGACCACTCTGGAGGATCCTGGGATCGGCCTCGCCCCACCCACAACCAAAGGGGGGGGGGGGGGGGGGCACCTGAGAAGTGGGCCGGCAACCCAGAAAGAATCGACCTCCAGCCTGCAGAACACCACACCCAGAGAGCCGGGAGGGGGAACACTCTCGATGTGATGCTTGGAAGCTCAAGGCTGAAACCACAACTTACAGGAAAAGTGCAGCCACATCCAAAGATGCAGAAACTCCTGAACGTACTCAAAGAGTTCCTTCAAAAGAAACCTCGCAAGGAAGACAAGAAGGATGAACTAGACACCGCATGACTGAACCTTGTGCCTGAAACCAACGCATTCCCGATGTTTCCACAACTGAACCAAGCACACAGAACACTGTTTTTCACCACAAACTATTGAACTTGCTGTTGCATCATCAAATGACAGCAACACCCACTCAGTCCAGCTGACGTCTGCACCTCCTGACCAAGAAAGCATCATCCCTCACACTGAGGTACCAGAAAGTGCCGTTTTGGTTATCTGTACCCACAACGAAACACACAAGACATACCATAACTGCTTATCGATCAACACACAAGCCCCAACACCAAAACTCCTGGGGAACCTGATTGAGAAGGGAGTGACTCGGAAACTCTACCTAACCATCACCTTAGAAAAGGAAATGAGATTCGAAGCCATTGTTGAGCGACCTCACATTGATTTCTGAAAAAACTATTTGATAAGCTCAAGTTTGAAGCTCAGAGACAGAATCAAACTCTTAATTTTCACACCTGTGTGCTGAATGTTCAGTCATACAGCCAAAATGACATCCAGCTTAGAAACGTAGCTCAGTTCCATGAGTCTAGTACATCCTATGTATGTCTCACCAATGAACACTTATTCATTTCTCATCGGGAAAGACCTGCTAAATCGCTTTGAGCCTTTACTAGAATTCAAACAGCCTTTAAGTCTGGGCTCAAGTGCGAGAACCTCTTCCCCTCCAGCCACACAGGTCACCGGTGCCAGACTGTCAGGTCATAGAGATCACGGGAACTCCCACAGAGAGTGACTGCCAAGTCACAGAGCTCATGGGAACCCCAGCAGCCAGCCATGGGTACACAGCCTCAACAACAAACCAAGGCTCAAGATCGCTTCTCTGCACCTTCAAGGCCACCAAAGACTCCTAAAAGGACCTCTACAGCCCTGAAAGACAGTGGAGACCAGGGGCCCGTTCTTCGTACATCGCTAACTCAGTTATCTGGATTTGAAAAAACGTTTGTGTTTTTAATCGGTAAAAGAAGGAAATATTGTTTTGCGATCACCAGAAAGAAGAAGAAGTAGTCGTTTTCTGTATTTGCCTGGCGGTAAGTAATGAAAAATTTGGTTCTTAGCCCAAAAGTGTTTGTTACACTCACTGTATGTCTCTGCTTAACGTTAATAGTTAAAATGGTAAAATGTACACATTAAATGATCAATGAATATTTTGTTAGACATGAAGTTAAACGATAGCACGATAACTGTTTTGTTATGAGCCTTTTACAAAGTTACAAAGACACGATGCTGACTTCACACAGGCACGTTATAAGGCTACCAACACTGCTGGGTTTACTTTCATAATGTCTATAATTCTCCTTAACTGTATCCTGATAAAACGTATGTGCATTGATTCATCCTTCAGGTTTTTTTTATATCCCTGACACCTAATACTGATCTCTCTTTCTCTCTCTCTCTCTCACACACACACACACACACACACTCACACTTCACCTCTCTCACATACATGTACTCCACTGGCCCCACGCAAAACAAATGGAATATATTTAATGATATACACTGACAACTCTTGCACAATAACATGTTTGAGCAACCACACAATTTCACTACGTCTTACTTGATAAATATTATGTGTATGAATATAGAAGGATACAAAGATTTGCCATGAACAGAGAGTTATCATGTTTACAGTATCCTACACCTCTGCAGTCCAAACCTGATCCAGAACAGTTCTGCCGTGATGGGGGGGGGGGGGTTTAAATGTCCCTGCTGCAGTTTCACCACTGAAGACAAGTTCTCTTCACAATTTTTTACTTTCAACAGAAGATCAAAGAGGAAGTTCGAAGAGGAACATAAGGAACATTGGTGTAGCATGGTGCTGGGTTCAGAGCCACTGTGAGCTGTTCCATGGAGAGGTGACAGAGCCTGAATTTCTCCAGATGGACGAAGAAAAACAGTCTAATATAATCAAAGACTACCTGAAAGGAGAGACTGAGAAAGCAAGGGATGCCTGTGTATTTGTCTTTGACAATCGCAAGGATATGGAAATTTATTAAAATGTGTTTATGAACAGGGGCTGACAGTCAATGCCATGTTTCTGGGAGTAATTTAATTTATAATAATTTATTTACTCTACATTGTTGAATATTATTGTTTTGTGAAATAAATGTAACAATACCCAGTTTAACAAGGGATGTCTTGTTATTGATCTTTATGCATCCGTAGGACTTGGACACATTTTTATATATATATTTGTGTAGATGGAAAAAGACCCAAAAGTCAATGCTATGTTACTTACATAATCTATCAAAGCAACCAATGACTTGAGCCTATGTATGTGTAGCTTAGTCTATATAGAGAACCGTCAATCCTATCATGCAAATGTAGTTGCTCTTTTTTGCTAGGTGATAAACTTTTTTTTTCCATGCACATACAAAAAATATTAGTGTGTGGATTATAATTGTTCTTGTATATAATTAAAAGGAAAATAAAAATACTTAAAACCAAATGAAGTATATAAATTTAAGTCAGGAACATTTTTTATTTAAAATGAATGAAATATGAAAAATAAACACATTAAAAAATAATAATAATAAAGAGGGGAGGATTCCAGTTATTTCATAACACCCATATTTATCATTAAAATAGTGATATGATCACTAATGTTCCCACTTTATAAGTGAAACACATTTTTAGAGAATTAGATAAATAAAAATGCCTTAAACAAAATTGTCTACTTAACTTTGATATTGTCTAAGGTACGTTACAATCGATCATAAAATATGTGAATTTGTCATTACATAATCGAACAGCGAAAGGTATAAATATTTTATTAATTTGCCTAAGTATAATCAACCAATGCAGGCGTTTTACCGGATGTTTGGATGAATTTACTTCCATTTAATTTGTACTATTTAAATTTATTTAATACAAGTTATTTAACCTGTATTAGTAAAATGAAAGATAACATTATTTAATTTGATCCCCGAAACAATATACTTCCGCTATATTGATTCAATTTTGTTTACGTCTTAAAATTGTACTTAGACAAAATGTTTATAAAAAAAAAAAAAAATAAAAAAAACATGCACATGCGCACAACACATGGGTGTTCACCTGGCATCACCCCATGACGAATTTTTTACATATGGCATAGGCGTGGCGTCTGACGTCACACTTGGATGTGGGCGAGGTTGGATGTCCACCGCAAGCTGCAGTGAGACGCTCCTCAAACAGAGATGACATCACTGAATTCAATGATGAACTGCCTTTAACTATCATTTTGCATTATTGACACTCTGTTTTCCTTATAAATGTTGTTCAGTTGCTTTGACGCAATGCATTTTTGTTTAAAGCGCTATATAAATAAAGGTGACTTGACTTGACTTGACTATGCTTGAGAAAGGTGTCATCCGTCCATGCAACAGCATCTACTCAGCCCCCATCTGGCCTTTCCTCAAACCTAATGGCAAATGGCGACCCACCATTGACTACAGGAAACTGAATCAACAGGTGCCGCTGTCACGATGGCCCATGACCCAGTTAGAACAAGAAAGACCCTGAATCAGAGGAGCCACAATCTTCTCTACACTTGATGTGGCCTCTGGATTCTGGACCATTCCGGTGCACCCGGAAGACCAACACAAGCTGAAATTCACATTTGGCAACCGACAGTTCACCTTCAACAGGTGTCAGTTTGGCTAGGCCAACTCGCCAGCTGAATTCAACATCTTTCTGAACAGAAAAGAAAGAAAGAAATAGACTATGTTTTGAATCAATTATCCACCGCCGCCGCCAAGATAGCCCTCCACAAAGGACAGTGGTACCGAATTAAGGTTAACTACATGGGCCTGCTCATCGGAACCCAAGGCATTGAACCATAGTCAAACCGTATTCATGCCAATCAAAACATCAAGCCTCCCACTAATGTCTCTGAGCTGCGGAGTTTTCTAGGGGTATACAATTACTCTCGACAGTTCTGCGAAAACTACTCAGACATTGCCAGACCTCTGACACCTGTGCTAAAAAAAGACTGCCCTTTCGTCTGGTCGAAGGCTCAAGAACACATCTTGACAGAACTAAAAAGACATTTTTGCACAGCTCAATGTCTTGCTTACCCCGATCCACAAAAGGAATTCTACCTGGAAGCTGGGTTTTCCGACCAATGTCTCAGTGCTGGCTTATACCAATGGCATGACCAAGACAAGAAAGTAGTATATGTCAGCAAGACACTGCTTCCACCAGAGTGGAAGTTCTCAGACTGTAAAAAAGCTCTGCTTTGCACTGTATGGGCCATTAAGGGATTCTCCAATTACATTGGGGCACAGAAAGTTATCATAGAGACTTGCCACAAGCCAGTTATGTTCCTCAACAGCCAATGAATCCGAGATGGCGTGGTCACCAATTCACACATAGCCACATGTTTAATGGCTCTCCAAGGACACAATGTTGAGGCATGGTATGCACAGAATCACAATTCTGCACTGGGCATTGGCCTGGCCACATGCCAAAATTGCTCTGATAACACACCTGTGGTAGCAATGGGTGTACAAGAACCCCAACAGCAACAACCGACCTGTCATAGGTACTTTGAAGAGAATGTGTGTCAAGGCATGCTCACAGCCTATGTCGATGGATGCTCCTACAACCACAACGGCATTCTTAAGGCAGGCACAGGAGTGCTGTGGGTCAATGATCAGCCGTGCCCACCACAACACTTCAAATTAGGTCCCCAGTCATCACAATATGCAGAAATAGCAGCCATTCTCATAATGCTGCAGATCACATCGGCCCATGACATCAGCAAAATCCTCATCTGTACAGACTCTAACTATGCCAGACTCAGTTTCATGTTCCATCTTCTGAGCTGGAAACAGAATGGTTTCAAAACTGCAAACAACAAGCCAGTCAAACACCAACACGTGTTCTAGGAATGTGATAGCATCACAAAAACACAATGTGACGTGTACTGGAACAAGGTAAAAGGACACTCGTAGCTACCAGGTCTAGACAAGGACTTAAATAATCAAACTGATGCCCTTGACAAAACAGGCGCACTACATGGGGAGGTGTTGTCACCCCCCAAAACCCACACCCAGCCCCAATGTTGCAGTGTTAACCCACAGCAAACGACCTTCACCTGTGGCAGTGCCCGCCTCACAACCGCTATCGCTAACTCCGCAGATTTCCAACAACGATATTGCAGATGTGCAAGCCTCTGACACTGCCATAAAGACAATTCTTAACCACCTCTCTGACCCCTCGAGGTACTGGAATATGGTGAAAGTACCTCATGTTGTGTACCTGGGGTTATGTACGGGACCTCATGAGATTATGAACAAACTCTCCCCAGTTGCGTACCAGATCTGGATCGAGAGAAACAGTTCTCAAATGGGTCCACTGTAACCAGTTTAAAAGACATGTGGGCACTAGCAGAGAAAGACAGGGAAGGGCCAATTCAAGTTAACTCAACCACCGCCATAGAAGCGAAAAGACTGTTGCATCCAACCCGGGACAAACCTCACTGACCTGTTCCCTCTCTCTTCCCCTTTTCCTCCTTACCTCTCTCTCTCTTGCCTGTAACAGGATGCTGCTGTGGATTGTCATCCTGTGCCTCCAGTCAACCAGAGGCCAGCCGCCATCAAACATTATCACACCGGGTCCTGCCTCGGGCATCGCATTGAGAGAGCAACCGGGAGTCCTGAACACGAATTGACGGACGCACACACCCAGAAAGTATACGTTCGACTCGACCTCAACAATTTCTACAGAGCACACTACCACCTCGCAGCAGCCCAGTACAAGCCGGTTCATCTTCACGACAGGACTTCCCAAGTAGTCTCTCCATTTGTTCTTCTTTTCTTTTCTTTATTTTCTTCTGATATTTGACTTCGTTCAGTTGTCTCCACGAGCCAAACAAACTTAAGTCTAATCACCTTTTGGCAAAGTTTACATTCGTGTCCGCGCATCACCTGCTCCTGAAAGAACTCTGCAGAAGCTGTGCCAATAGACAATTTGAACTCAGTTATACACAAGTGCCAGATCAAAGCAAGTACGTTCTCATATCGCAACTTACAGATGCTGTTTAAGGTTGTCTAGGCTATTCCCCTTTTGCGGAATTATCCAATGACTTAGGGTCTCTTGCAAAGTTAACTGTTTGAAAATTGTCACTCTGAGATCTACCTTCACTCTCTGTCTCTCTCGTTTTTCTCCCTCTCTATCTCATTACTATTCTCGTTCGATTATCTTGTTTAAATTGTACAGTTTGTTTTGCTATATACGTATTATATGTACTATATTCATAAATATGAATTTACTCTGTGTGAATTGTAGTTATGTACTCTTTAGTCTGTTTTTATTAAATACAATAATTTGCTTGAATTGAACCGGTTTTATTTCTCACCAAAATCGAAGTCTCTGAATAGTGTGATCTAAGCTACAAAGCTTTGTTTTCTTGGAATTAATTTCACTATTCTAAATAGTACAGGCACAGGAAATATTGTTTTTCCTGATCAGAAGATTAACATTTCTTGGAGTTTGTAAGAAGGGTATTTTTATTGATTTTCGATAAGGAAGTCTAGCATCCAGTTCGCAGGACAAACAGATTGTCTAGATAACTTTAATTCTAGTAAAGGTTACCTTTAAATGATTAAATATTCCCTCTTTGGGTAATTTAATATTTGTAAGCAATAAGCACATCATAATCATAGACTCATGAACATCCACTTCATTTGAGTTAATTATTCCCCAAAAAGTGATTGTTGCTACAAATATATACATACATATACACACATACATATACATATATATATATATATATATATATATATATATATATATATATATATATATATATATATATATATATATATAGTGGCGTGAAGCAGGGCTGTTCCGATGGAGTGAATGTCAAACTAACTTACAAACTACCACCCTCATGGTCAACTGGACACCTTCTTAAAAGAGGTTTGATGGGCTGCTTTCCTCATTCCCAGAGGATGGCAGTCCACATCCAACATTCATCTTGTATGAAATTATAGTCGGTCTCGACTTAGCTTCAACTCCACAATATGTTTGATCATGCTCCTTTCCCAAAATGGCTCAATTATTATACAGAAGACAAAAAGTCAAAAGTTACGTTGCTTGTAGAGCATTTGGGATGATCACATCCTGAGCAAATGGTGACCAATTGTAGAATGGGACATGTGTGGGACACTGAGAACCACCTCAGACAAAGGGTTGTCAGAACTTAATTAACATACAGACTACAACTGTTACAATATGACCAACTTCAATTACATGAAGGGTAGTAAACTGAATATGCATAAAATGTTTGAACTTGTTCAGGGTTCATTCTGACTGTGTTGAATCAAAGATGTACTTTGTCACTGCTATGCTGCAATAAACATCTTCATCAAGATCTTCAATCTCTTCTTTACTTTTTCTCACATTAGCAAGCCACCCAGCGCAGGGGATTTCCAAAAAGAAGGAAAAGTTTTTTGTTTTGTTTTTTTGCTGGTGTTATCAGGGAACCCCCACATTTTTAAAAAAACCTAGAAAAGAAATTGCAAGAATAGAATAGGGCTGGACAATATATTGAACGATATGATCATGCGCATCTCATCAGTAAAGGCGGTTCCATGATTAGCTGTAAATCCCCATCACCTGCTTTCCAATGGTGCAGCTGTTAATACACAGAGCCAGAGCCATATTTCACTGACAAGTTACACTATATTAAGTTCATTATTGAAGGTGATTCATCTTCCATAATGAACTCTATATAGTGGAAATATAACATAAAACCAGAAGTAGTGTGGGTTTGTCCAACATACTGTGACAGTGTTATATTTTTAACAGTTTAGTGTTGTTAAGTGTAAGGCACGAAGGAGTGCGGCTGGGTCTGGAGAAGTGAAGAATTTGGTTTAGAAGTCCAACGTAGTGTGGCTGTTTTATTAATTTGCATCCAAAAAGCCCAGGAGCTGTAAATAATAAGACTAACAGGTTTCTTAATGTAACTAAATAAAGTTCAGTCAATGAAGGAAAAGAAGCCTATTGAATTGTATTGAAACACAATTTAACCTGTTAACCAGACCCCCCGTTATGGCACTCACAGCTGAAAGTGCTCTACCGAACTTAAAATTGTAACAGTTCCTTACTTCAGTGTGTTACACACAATTCTACTGTCTCTGGAAAGAAGACCCTTTGGGCTTCACTTTTATTAACCAGAGTTGATAATGCTCAAAAATATAAAAAGTTATAGACAATGAAGTGCCTTGAAAAATATTTTACCACACTGAACTGTTTTTTTATTTGATATAAACATACATGAAATCAGTCCTGGAGCAATATAGAAAATTAATGGGTTGAAAGTCACATGTCTCATGAGTATCCATTTAAAATCTGAAGAAGATCTCATGAAAAATGGATTCCTGCAACCATTATTCTGAGACTATGTCTATAATAGTACATCCTGAGATTGGTAGAAATGCAGCATTTACAATTATTTCTGTTCATATAGTCAATTATCACGTGCTGATGGCCAGTTATAGAGATGGTAAACATAGAGATGCGCTATAAAGTCACTCTTCAAATAGACGGTGTCACATTGATAGCCGTGATTACACAGTAATAGCAAGCTGATTTGCTCTCAAACAAATGGTAATTATGCAGATTCATTTACATTCTACATAAAACACACTCACAAATATATGAAAACTGTTAAAAAATAAAACAAAGAAAAAGGTGATCGCTAAGTCTTTCGCATCAATCTTTCGCATATCTTTCACTTTTTTTTTGTGGATCGTCTCATTCTGTTTATGACACTGTACGCTACAAAACTATGACATTTTTGTACTACCAAGACTCAGTTTCTGAGCGTGAGTTAATCCATAACAGACACAAACAGTTCAGTCGCTTAAGAACTGAAACGTAAAAAAAGGAATTATGATCCATTATACAAAGTTATTGCTGCGTTGGACTAAGTGCTCCATGAGATGTCGTTCAATGGACCCTTATCTTTCTAACTAAACCAGAAGGTACAGCTGTGGATGTGTTTATGACTCATTATTAAGATGAATCTTGTATTTTCCTGCATTTTTATTCTTCATGTTTTGATGTGTACTGCTTACACAAATTTAGCAAATACATTCTTTATAAGATTTCCATTGAAAAACAGTGATCTGTCATCAAGGTTTGAGGCTTAGATCTTTATAATGATATATAGTATGTCAAGATTGCATTTGTCTCATTTCATTTAATTTATTGGTAAATAGTAACACAGGCGAACAAGGGGCGTTCAGGATGCCCGCATCTGGGTACAGGTTAATAAGTTAATAAGACTATGAAAATGGAAGAGTTGATCATTAGAAATAGTCATTTTTTCCCCCTTTTTTTTTTAGACGGATGCTGTAAGTTTTGAGGAAGTTAATGATGTGTCTACTGGTAGGATGTGGTCTACTGGCACTTATCTTGATGTCAGTGAACATTCTGTCATAAATGCTAAATCTACAGTATGCTAATATATTACTATTAATACTAATGTCTTGTGTGTGTAACTCAATCCAGATTGTAATGCTATTATGTATATGCTCTTTATTCAGAAACTAAATAGATTTGTTAAATTACAGATTTATCCTATATATATTTTTAAGCCACATATCATATGACTGCAGAGCATATAATCTCTAAAAGATATTATATTTGAAGATCACAAAAGTATAGGTTTAGTAGAGTTTATAATGTAGAATTACTGTTTTATGATCATTAAACTTTCAAATTGCCTTTTTATTTGGACAAAAGCGTTAGCATATTCAGTATGTTATATTCAGTAAGTTCTGTATTGGTGTCCTGATGACATTTTTGGTAGGCCTATTTTTTTTTTTTTTTTTTTTTTTTTTTTTTTTGTGAAAATATTGACAGATGCAAATAATAGATGTATAGTCAGTTTACACTTCAATAATGTTAATGTACATATTGAAGGATAAATAGAATGGAGATTTAAAAAATTCTTAATTGCTTCTTTAATAATCTTAATTTGAACCTACTCTGTATTCTTTCTTTACTTACATTTTAACTGTAGGTAATATCATGCTCATAATTAAACTAATCTAATGGTATTATTATTAAGTAATATATAACATTTTTCTTCAAGCATAAACAGGTCTACCTACCTAAGTCTCTGCTTGCTCTCTAATGCTAAATTACCAGTAAATGCTTGGAAAGTGGGATGAAATGGTTATTATGTTGATTAATAAATAATTTGAATGAAGTCATTCAAGTTCCCTGTCAAGGGAACTTCGAACTGCGTCCTCTGAAGGGACACTATGGGGAACACCTCGTCGTGACCCGTGTCTGAAGCATACTTTGAAAAACGCCAACATGTTGGCCAGCGACAGCCTCTGACGTCGCTACCGGCGCGACTATAAATACGCGCCCGTAGGACCCGTCACTTATCTTCTTCGTCTTCATTGACTGTTTTGTTTGAAGCGTGCATCTGAGTAATGACCAAAACGGTAAGAGCGATCTATTATTGTTGTACAATGGCATCCACTAGCAAGGCGTTTAGACAGTGTGTGCATCCGTGTCAGCGTTATTTGACACCTGATGACACACACACTCTTTGCGTCTCTTGTTTGGGCGAAGAGCACGCGCGCGATGTCCTTGAGGGGGCAATCTGCGCGCACTGCGAGCGTTTTTCTATGAAAAAGCTCCGTTCTCGTTTGTCTCTCTTTTCGAAGAAAGAGGGACAGCCATCTGGATCTCGCGGCTCAGGACCCGCCGTTGCCGAGGCACGGAGGAAAATGAGCTCGTGGGGATCACAGGTGGATCTCGCTGAGGAGTGTAGAGAGGGACTTTTCCTCTCACACTCTCCGGCGGCAAACGAGGGCGAACTTCGGGAGGAAGATGCGTTGTCATTAACCCCTTCTGACACTGAAGTTAGTGCTCTGCTGGGTTCTACCCAGAAAGAGCAGGAGATGTCTGAGAGTGGCGAAGAATCTGAGGCTGAGCCTTCTCAATCCTCCTGCCCTGCGTATGAGGAGCTGTTAGAGGTTATGGATCACACCACGGCAAAATTAGATTTGCCATGGAAGCGTGCCAGAAAGGTAACATCACGAGGTCGCCTCGATGAGCGTTATTTGTCTGACCATAGCCCTCCAGCCCAGGTGAGCCTTCCATTCTTGCCTGACTTGCATGCAGAAGTCGAAAAGGAATGGAAGAGGCCGTTTTCCTCTCGCATCCATCGGTTTCAGCGTACGAGTTATGCTAATATCGAGGGCATGCACGAAAACGGCTATGAGAGGATGCCCCCTGTAGAAGAGACGCTGGCTAGCTATCTCTCTGTGGGTGAAACGTCCTCTCTTAAATCTCCCTCTTTGCCATCTAAGCCCCTCCAGGATACATTCTGCTTAAATGGCAAATCATACGCGGCAACAGGCCAGGCTGTGGCTTCATTGCACACGATGGCAGTGCTTCAGGCTTACCAGGCTGACCTGCTGAAGGACCTGGATACAGGCGAGGGCCTTTCACCTGACCAGGTAGCCGAGCTGCGCCGCACCACAGACCTCTCTCTCCGGGCTACCAAGCAGGCCGCCTCTGCCATGGGCAGATCTATGGCGGCCATGGTGGTAACGGAGAGACATCTGTGGGTGAACCTGGCAGACATCGGGAGGGAAGAAAGGGGGTTTCTTCTCGATGCTCCGGTCTCGCCTTCTGAGCTTTTCGGTACCTCCATCGAGACGGTGGTCGGAAAGTTCAGGGAGGCAAGGGCGCGCTCCGCTGCCTTTAAATCCTTCATTCCACGAAGGTCCAGGTCCGAGCCCGAACAACAAAGGGGTCCTGGCCCATCTCGATCTGAGGATCGTAGACGGGCGCAGAAGGCTAGTGTCGTGGCTCGTGCTCCTCCCCCGCCTAGGGGCAGGGGCAAGAGGAACCGCGGGTCACGGAGAGGTAAGCAGGGTCTGAGGGATGTGATTCAGACGAGGCAGCGTCCTCGCCCGGATCAGAGCGATACCTAGTAGCTTCAGATGTTTTTTTCCTCTGTTTTAACTTCTGTTATTTATCCTCCCTTTCCTAATTCCCCTGTAGCCACCAGCTCTCCACCTGATCGAGGTTAGGTGGAAAGTTTCTCACATAACAGTCTTCTTTCCTGGACCTATGATGTTTTGGTTGGTTCTATGCTAAGCATAGTAACCGCCTTACTGACGGTCCGGACCAGAAGGGGGCGCCCCGCAAGCGGGAATCCAGTGGCAGGAGGGTGGGTGAGTACATAACCCTTGCTCTACCTGCTTATGGGTGTTATGTTGCTGGTGATTATATGTCTACTAACAAATTTGTGAGTTTCCTTTTACAGAGCCTGGCTGATCATCAGAATTGGCACAGCACTGCAGGGAATTTCATGGATGTCCGGCCAGGTCACCCTGAGGGGCCGCCTGGCCGGTTGGCGCATCCGGGGAGGTAGTTACGGAGTCCTTCTGTATGTGCTGCCTCAGGAGATGCTCCCCTCGCTTGAGGGTTGGAGCTCGCCTCTCCCGTACGATCCAACGCCTCTGCGATGCTTTTCTGTACACACGTTAAGCTTGTGTACTTTCTCAAAACCACATGGTGGTCAGTGTGCACGTGAACACTTTGCGCACTGTCTCAAATCCACGTAAGTGGTAAGTGTGCACGCAAGACTCTGCGCACTTTCTAAAATCCTGTATGGTAAGGGTTACGCGCTCTGCTTCGTTCCCTTTCTTAAGATGATTAGCCCCGGGGTTCCTTGGGCTTCATCCAACCAGTGTGTATTTGTTATACACCTCAAGCATCGCTTCCCTCAACATGAGGGGCTGTGTGGACTTCCACATATTGTGGTTATCAGGTAGTAGGCTTCACCAGGCCTCTCTGATGGTGAGCTCCCACATACTGTGGTTGCCAGGTAGTAGGCCTCACCAGGCCTCCCTGGAGATTTAGCTCCCACATACTGTGCGTTTCCACTAAATAGCATATTGTGGTTTTCAGATAGTAGGCTTTACCAGGTCTCTCTGATGGCGAGCTCCCACATACTGTGGTTGTCAGGTAGTAGGCCTCACCAGGCCTCCCTGGAGTTTTAGCTCCCACATATTGTGCGTTTCCTCAAAAAAAAAAGAGCTCCCACGGTTTGTGGTTGTCAGGTAGTAGGCCTCACCAGGCCTCCCTGGAGTCGAGTTCCATATTACTTCAGTTTCCACTGAGGTGGTTATCTGGTAACAGGTAGTAGGCCTCTAGGTAGGCTTCAACCAGTGTGTATTTGTAAGTATACACCTCAAGCACCGCCCCTCAAAATGGGGGGGGCTGTGTGGGCTATTCTCGTGGTATTTAGCAGCGCTCCCCTTTTCTGAAAGGGTCGCCTATGAGCATGCTGCTCGGAGCTCGGACTCCTCCTCTCATGGGAGACTGAATTCTCGTTTTTTCTTCAGAGCGCTCCAGTACTACATACAGTTTTGAGACGCACTGTGAGAGCAGACATCCTGCTGAGGCAGGGGCTGAGGCTCGGGAATGCCGCCTTCACACCAAGGTGTTGAAGCAGAGTTGGGAAGGTTGGCCAGATTTGGCTGGATTGTTTTTTGCGGCTCGAGAGCATCGCACTATCCCCTCTGGCTTCCTCTGACTCATCCAGCTCCATTGGGGCTGGACGCCATGGTACAGGTGTGGCCGAGGCTTCATCTGTACGTTCCGTCCTCCAATTGCTCTGCTCCCGGGCCATTCCATTTATGAGCTGCTCTATCAGAGTGCCACGAGAGCCCCTCCTTTGTGACAGGCAAGACTTGGTAATAGACAGTGCTAGGTTCTTAGCCGTATCCCTTTAAAGGAATCTTTTGTGATTCCAAGCCTTCAGCTCTACCCCGGGCTGAGGCCCCACAGGTAAGTTGGGTATGTAGCTTAGGCCTTTGGCCATAAGGGATAATGTCACGGACAGCCGTCGAACCGTCCCAGGGGCGACTCCCGGTGAGTTGGTAGAGTTGGTACTTAGTGTTTGCCATGTTTCTGGCCTGCACTCCCCTCAGCATGGCGGCGTGGGTATACTGTTCCCCATAGTGTCCCTTCAGAGGACGCAGTTCGAAGTTCCCTTGACAGGGAACGTCTCAGGTTACGAATGTAACCGTGGTTCCCTGAGAGGGAACGAGACACTGCGTCCTCTAGCTCCCTGCCATGCTTCGGACGCAAGCTTCACGAAGAAGATAAGTGACGGGTCCTACGGGCGCGTATTTATAGTCGCGCCGGTAGCGACGTCAGAGCGTGTCGCTGGCCAACATGTTGGCGTTTTTCAAAGTATGCTTCAGACACGGGTCACGACGAGGTGTTCCCCATAGTGTCCCTTCAGAGGACGCAGTGTCTCGTTCCCTCTCAGGGAACCACGGTTACATTCGTAACCTGAGACGTTATTTTTGTTTTCTTTGACACAGAAATTATACTTGTAGCTTTGTAAAATTACCATTGGACCACTGATGTCACATGGATTGTTTTAACAATCTCCTTGCTATATTTCGGAGCCTTGATCGTGTAAAGCCGCAGTCATACTAGACTTTGAGCATGAGAAACTGCTTCTTTTTTTATGCAAAATTGCTTTGCATGCTGTAGCCGTCGTGTTATGACATCTTGCTGTGCAGCGTCTTTATAAAACCTTAAATTCAACACATAAATTATAATACATTTAAAATATAAAAACATACAATCTATTCCCCTTTCCTTCAGCACTGCAGTTTTAAATTTATGTTCTTTTAATTCAGATAGGAGGTCATGCTGTGACATATCGGCACGGTATCGTGATGTGAATTCACAGGCCAGAGTTCACCAAGTTTGAACTTTGGAATGCAGTGAAATGCAAAAGTTTTCACATGGGTTTGTGTTTCTGGTCTGATGCATTCACATGTGTTGACCTCCCCTTAAGGATCCTTGCTGTAAGTCTGTATCTTAATTTGTGTTCTGAAGATAAACGAAGGTCTTATAGGTTTGGAATGACATGAGGGTGAGTAACTATCCCTTTAACCCTTGTGCGCTCCTCATTTGGGAGTCAATATTTTTTATTCTTCAGTAAAATCAATCTAATATAATTTTGCTCAATATTTTTTTATGTTTAGAGAAATTTATGTTACTAAATAATACTTACAAAATAATTTTTTTTTGGGGGGGGGGGGCAATTTTTCAATAATTTTCAATTAATGCAGTATTTCAGATTAAAATAGAGACTAGCCCTTTAAAATCCAATTTTTGAAGGCAGAATAGCATCTCATAGTGAGAGCAAAAAAATAAAAATCTGTAATTTCATGGCATAACCACAAGATTCCTGTATAGGAGTGTAGTATAGAGAGGCTTGTTAACTCCCTTGCTGTTTTTATACTTAATTGTTTACTTTTATAAGGTTGTGGACTTAAATGTATATTAAGGCATTCTCAAAAACTACTTTTTGTCAAGGTTTATAGTTTTTGTTGTTTTAAAATGTTATTACTACATTCACACCTTAGCACAGAAAGCATTTTGTTACACAAAACATAACATTTTCCAAAATAACCAAAAGTAACAGGAATGCTTAATCGGAAGTTAATCCTTCTGGGTCTGATGTGATTTTAACCTCTTGTTTCAGTCTTCTGACTCATTTTGGCTATACGGTTATAGCCATACCAATTCATTTTTAAGAATTCAAAATGTAAAATTCTCCAGTCAAAAATGACTGAAGACTGCACATTAACTAGCTTTACAGAGTTGGTCATGATGTTTCACAGCTCAACCAAGAAATGTTGGTAAAGCCTGATGACGTGATAAATTTGAAGAAGTGGTATAAAGTCATGAACTTTAGAGAAGAAATCATTTGCCAGAATAACTGAGAACAGAATCATAACACTGTGAGTAATGATTACTTATTTAGAGCTATTTATATGATTTTTAAACATTTTATGTACTTAAAGTAATGCTAAAATAGCATTTATTTGGTTGCATATTTTATATCATAATTCACCTTTGCTGATCGTATATTAATTTCTAAAAGTTTCTAATCTGACACAACACTTTAAATATAATTCATGATTTTACATTGACCAATATGTGATATTAGCAGGATAAACCGGACACTTCCACTCCAATCACAGGAATGGAGGATTCTCATAATATTTTGAGAAGTTGGATGAGAGTGATTTCTCAGGTCTTCTTCTACCTGACCTTGATCCTCGGTGTTCCTGGAAATTCATTTGTCATGTATGTTGCTGGATTGAAGATGAAGAAGACTGTTAATACAGTAGGGTTTCTCAATCTAGCGATTGCTGACCTCTTGTGCTGCCTTTCCACTCTTTACTATGTGACCAAGAGTACTATTGGCTACTGGCCTTACGGACCCATAATGTGCAAGATTTTCCCCTTCGTTATGTTCGTCAGCAGGTTTGCCAGCGTTTTCACACTGAGCTTGATTAGTCTGGATCGGTTTACTCGGGTGATCACACCGGTTTGGGCTCAGAATCATCGCAGCTTGTTCATCGCACGACTGTCCTGTGCAACAATTTGGATACTGGCTTCAATTCTCAGTCTGCCTTTTATGATGTTAAGAGAGACTTACACAGAAAATAATAAAACACAGTGCCGGCCATATCTACCTAATAAAGAACATTCTGAATTGTATGGAAGGCTAAGCATCATCAGATTTGTGATTGGCTTTTTAGTTCCTCTCATATGCATCACAACATGTTACGGATTCATCACACACAAGTTAGGCAGGAGTCATTTTCACTCTGGACGAGCGTTTTGCATTATTTTGGCTGTAATCGTGGCCTTTTTTCTGTGCTGGTTGCCGTATCACATATTGCGTTTTATAAACATATTCGGAGATAAATCAAGTCGCCCGGTGGCTTTGGCAGTGAATATGTTGGCCATCTCTTTGGCGTATTTCAACAGCTGTCTGAACCCCATTCTGTATGTTTTCATGGGGCAGGATTTTAAGAGCAATGTTAAACTTTCTCTAAGACGTGTTTTTGAAAGAGTTTTCACTGAGGAGGGAACACAAGCCTCACGATCCACACAGCCTCAACACACACACTCAGTGTAGTGAAGATATCAACTCATTTATACTATATATACTGTATATGAGTTTTCTGATTGATTTGTATTACTATTTTAATAATGTTGTAATTTCATAATTGTAAATTCATCAACTCGAAGTCAGCAAGTCATCTAACTCTTATCCATGATTCCTGTTGTTTTCTGTATTGTTTATATATTCTAAATGATTTGTGATGAACTTTTGTGAAAGTTTAAAACCAGCATAATATAATACTATGCTATAGTGTCTTCTTTTGTTTGCTGTGAGCTTAGATACATTTTGTAATATTTCACTAATAATGGCTTGTGGTGTCTATGCCAAATTCGTGAAGAAAAATAAAATTATATAAATAATTTAAAGCTTAGATTTGTGGATAAAACTAATGCTGATGATACAACTCTGGGCAATGTTGCCATCTATAAGGCAACTAGGTGAGACACAGGGCTCATAACTGATCTAAAATATCCAGATAGAAATATTACCCATTCTCAAGGTTTAAAAAATAAATAAATAAATAAAAGTAGCACAGCAAAATTGCTCAGAAAGTTGCCCCGTGTATCATCAGCTTAAAACATATTTTAATTTTTTTCATATTGCAGTGCTTCGGTCATTTTATAATTTTCCTGTTATGTTTTTTTTCTCACTTTTGTGTTGTATAAACTTACAAATTGCAAGCAAAGTGTGCTTTCTTATAAACAGTTTTTTGCATTTAAAGTGCAAAACCAATAAAATGTTCAATTGAATGTTCATCGTGAAGATTGCTCATTATTAGTGCAAATAGTTGCAAACAACAGTTCTCTGGGTCAAGTAGCAAAAGCATAATGGTTTCATTTCTAAATTTCCTTAAATAAGAAAGATTAGAATAAATTCTAATCGTAAAATATATATATATATATATATATATATATATATATATATATATATATATATATATATATATATATATATATATATATATGCTCTGATATGCTTTAAAAGTAAAAAAATTGTAAAAAAAAAAAAAAAAAAAAAACAGTTACATCTTTACACACAACTTACTCTTTTTTTTTTTCTTGCAACATTCTGTACATGCTTAAAAATAAAGCTTTTTTATTGGCATCAATGGTTTCATTAAGAATTGTAAACAATGCAACCTTTCAAATGAAGAACAGGTTCTTTATAGGTCAAAAAAATTTCTTCAAAATGGTTCTATTAGGAACTGTCAAATGAAAGGATCTTTCAGGAATCAAAAATGGTTCTGCTGTGGCTTCACTGCAAAAACATCATTTTGGAAACTTTATTTTTAAGAGTGCACTCAAGCAATATACAATATATATTGTTTCCCAGCTCTGCTAAATACTCCCAGCAACTGGTAAATACTAAAAGTTCATGTGCACTGAGCTGAGAACTGCCCGCTGATTGTTCTAGTTTTGTCTGTGAAGAATGTGGTAATCATCAGCTGTTAAAGAGGTGGTGGAGGGAAACGGAGGAGAGAACTGAATCGCTTTTTTTGAAGAGATTACATGTCTGAAGCACTGTTTATCTTGTTGTAGAAGTTTGAAGATTTGCCAGTATGGTCTTCAGCAGAGAAAGATGAAAGCAAAGACTGATACGTACTGCAAGCCATCCAATTCAGAGGGGGCTAAAAACTGGCCACAAACTGTAGTGTAAGTTGGCCGCTGTGTCAGATAGTAGTGGGCGACACTGCAAAATTTGGTATCGATCCGATACCCATTAAATATAGGGTCAGTATCACCAATACCGATACAATACTTAAAAAAAAAAAAAAAAAAAAAACTTATGTAGGGGAGTGCAATATGTCATTATTTCTGAGGTGGATGAATGATAAATGTAGGCAATATTTTTTTTTTATGTATTGAAGTCCACAAAATTATTAGTTATTAGGCACTGTAAAAAAAATTGTTTGAATTATTTAAATGTTTTGATTGTCCACCGGTTCCCGCCTCCTTCTTCCCGATGAATACAAAGGTTTTATCATTACACTGTGCAATTACATTCCCTGAGCCCCGCTTCTGAATGTGCGATCAGCTTCACTCATTCACTTTTTTTTTTTTTGAGTATATATTTCTTTTTATTTATTTTTTAAATGCTAAGAGCATACAAAATCAATGCCAGGGGTAAAATTAAAATATCGATTGAAATACAGTGTTTGCATCGATGCTATCGATATTTAGATTGATCCGCCCACCCCTAGTGTCAGAAAATGTATTGTTTTTAAGCCTTTCGCACGTACAATCACACAGGTGTAATCAGTCTAGGCTGGTCTCTGGAGGCTGGAGCGTACGATCAAGTGCATCACATGATCAACTGCTAAATTCAAATGCCAGAGACAGGCGCGCTCAGAGCTGTCATATCACAACTTTTCAGTGTTTTCAACCACATACTGTTTATTTTAGGTTTCAAACATATAAATTCACATAAGTACTAAAAAAAAATACATTTAGAGTTTGTAAAATACACACTGATGTCTATGGAAGAGGTAATAATAATAATCCTTTCCATTATAATTCGACACGTTTTATTCATATCAGATACACATTGTGTAAGTAACTTCAATGTTTACTCTATTCTATTCCCAGTTCACCAGCCACTTACTTTGAAGTATTTGGGGAGAAGTGGATGAATTCACGTGTTGTAAACGGAGGTTTGTAAATCTAACAGATCCGATTTTCTGAACTGCGTCTGCGGCACAAACACGGTGGCGCCCATCGCGCATACAGCTCAACTAACGTGATCGTTATAAAGGTGTTTAAACCACAATATACTTCCACTTGCATGTATTTGACATTCGGAATCAGATATTTCATGCCATAGCTAACACATTTGTGAATATTCTGAATAAAAAAGGAAAAAATTACATGAAAGCAGATCATCATTCATTCAGCGCTGTTGCAGCTGCGGTGTGTCACGTGACAAGCAATGACGCGTCACCATGCAAACACATGGTATTCCACTTTGCCTCCTGCCTGGCAGCTCCATGTCCAACATTCTCCTACCAATATACTCACTCTCCCTCCTCTGAACATCTCCAAACCATCTTAATCTGGCCTCCCTAACTTTGTCCCCCAAACGTCAAACATGAACTGTCCCTCTGATGTACTCGTTCCTAATCCTGTCCAATCTTGTCACTCCCAAAGAGAACCTCAACATTTTCAGCTCTGCTACCTCTAGCTCTGATTCCGGTCTCTTCCTCAGTGCCACGGTCTCATAACCATACAGCATAGCTGGTCTCACCACGGTCCTCTACACCTTCCCCTTGATTCTTGCTGATATTTTCCTATCACACAGAACTCCCGACACCTTTCCCCACCCATTCCAACCTGCCTGCACTTACTTTACCTCTTTCGCACACTCTCCATTACTCTAGACTGTTGACCCAAAGTATTTAAAGTCCTGTACTTCTTCACCTCTTCACCCTGTAACCTTACGGTTCCACTTCCCTCCCTTTCATTCACACACATGTACTCAGTCTTAGTATGACTGACTTTCATTCCTCTTCTCTCCAGTGCAAACCTCCACCTCTCCAGGTTTTCCTCCACCTGCTCCCCCTACAGATCACAATGTCATCTGCAAAAATCATTCAATCTTCTCTTGGCACCCTGTCATACGCTTTCTCCAAGTCTACAAACACAAAGTGCAACTCCCTCTGACCATCCCTATAATTCTCCATCAAAATTCTCAGAGCAAAAATTGCATCTGTTGTGCTCTTTCTGGGCATGAAGCCATACTGCTGCTCACAAAGTTCCACTACCTTCCTTAACCTAGCTTCCACTACTCTTTCCCATAGCTTCATTGTATGGCTCATCAACTTTATCCCCCTATAGTTGCTGCAACTAAGTCAGGAAGGAGGACAACTACAAAAAAAAAATAAATAAAAAAAAATAAAAAAAAATCAATCTTAATACACATAATACAAAGCGAGCATTGGGCAATTCACCACAATAAAATAGAGTAACAATAGTCCTGCTAGTCCTGCAACACAAAAGCTTATTGAAAGTACCTTGAGTTGAGCATTTACATCAACAAATACTTTAATCCAATCAAATATCTCTAAAATAACTGAATCTATAAAAAGAGGAATTAAAACCAACTGGATGGTTCTCCTTTAAGAGACCTAGAAAACAAATCTTTATGCAAACCACATTTTCTTCAAAATGTTTATAAGACAACTCAATTCTTAGTGTCTATAATTATACACTCACATCATTCATTAAAGGGACACTAAGTAGGAATTACTCCCATCTAGTGGTGAAATTGTATTTTGCATTCAAACTAATTTTGCTCTCCAGCGCCTCGCTTTTTCAAATGCGCGTTGCATCTACGGTAGGCGATATGTACCAAAAAGCTTTGACGGGATGTCTTCTAATAGCACTTCGTCGAGTTTTCCTTCAGGTGAACAGGTGTGTTATTTCAAACAAACTGAAACATGACCATAAACAAACGAATGTTACAGTATGAATTACTGACTGTGGAAAACATGAAATATTGTAATTAGTAGTTATGTCTTCTTTATTTGTTATATTTTCTGAATTATATGCATTGTTAGATATAAAAAAAAATATTGTAATATAGATTGTAACACTGACTTACCTGTCGAGAAGAAAACTGGCCACTTCAGCGTCTCTTTTGAAATCTTTATCAAGCATTAGCTCTTTCCACCTAGAAAAAGCTTCCCTGACATTAACTCTTGTTTTCTGTAATCTACGGTCACGTTTCCTTTTACGTTCTATTTTTGACTGTTTTGGCGACGATATTTTCTTCTCCTGTGGCGCGGCATATGTATGGTCCATAATAAGAATGCAATCCAGACTTTTAAACTTGCCGGTGCAGTTTCAAGCGCCTCTCACTGCTCTGCACCTGCGTTTCTGGCTCTGACCGAAAACGCATTGTGGAAACGAGTTGGCTTAGTACTTTTTGTCCCTCTCTGCTATTATAGTTTTGCAAGATGGCGGAACTACATGGAAGCCTCCGTCGACCTACCCGTCCCATGTATATAAAGATAATAAATTCTTCATTTACGAGGATTAGTTTAAACATTGGCATAGGTATTTGTACACCATTGAGGGCATATTTATGAATAAAAATATTGATTTTAGATAATAAAAATACCTAAAAAGTTACTTATTGTCCCTTTAATTCTGAAGACTGTGTTACCAGGCCAATCACCAGTTATACAAGCGGGATCCTGAAACAAAATAAAACAACTTCTCTTTACACCACATAATTCACTACCTTCCTCAAAATAAAAACCCATAATTTAAAATACTTCCTAACAACCTTTAATTAAATTGAAATTACCTAACACACAAACTACATATGCAACAAAACATATTAGCTCAACTGAAAACTGCTCTCGATTTAAATTCAACAATATCACCATTAAATCAGTTGAGCACAATTTACCTGATCTTAGGACATGCTTGTTTGTACCGTCAATATATGAGCGAGATGGAACTCTATTTACTTTACTACTTTGACTATTTATAGCAGGTGCAGATGTAATTAAGCTACCCCACAGACTTATGGGAAGTGTAGTCCAGAACTCCTTCATCACCCCGTTACAGTCCTCAGATCCGATGTATCTTTTGATTTGCACCATTTTCTCTTTGGAGTTTGGACCGATGCTCATAGATAACATCAGATAACCAGGGGTTTGCAGTGGTGTAAAGTAACTAAGAAAAAATACTTTGTTACAATACTTAAGTATTTTTTGGGAGTATCTGTACTTTACTTGAGCTTTTATCCTTCAGTCAACTTTTACTTTTACTCCACTACATTTCCTCGTTTAAATGTATATGTAAGGTCCAGGCACTCGGCCCAAGGAAGGTATCCGTTGCTGGATGAAGGTTTCCTGCGTGTTCAGTCTTTCAGTGCGTAGAGTTATTCAATTTAGGTTAAACTCAAATCTGACTCATTTTTATTATTTAATCTGACTCAAATTCATTATTTAATCTGACTCCATTTTATTATCTAATCTGACTTCATTTTAGTATGACCCCGAATTTAGGTTGAAAGGCAAATTGGTTGTTTTTCGGCCTCTAATCATTATTGTTATTCTAATTTAATTCTTTACTTTATTTTACTCGTTCATTAGGAAACTATGTCGCTCAGGGTGCCCCACGATGGCCGTTCTTCTACATGTACCCCACGATCACAAACTCGGCAGTCTAAACAGTAGCCAGAGATTATGACTAATAGTCCCCCTCAGTTACCCATGTACAACTTAATTAAAGCTCAAACAATAATCAGTGGTTATGCTAGCACTACACTGAAAAAAGTGATTTTGGAGAGTTGTAAATATAATCTGTGGAAACCATATAAAATGATTATGAACATGATTATTGCAGCCAGCCAACGAATTCTAAAGTAATGGGTAAATTCTACATATGTTACCCATTCATCAACAGTAAGAAACATCACATAGAAAAATGCATTAAAATATACTCGATGGCGCCGCGCATGGCTGCTTCAGTGCTTGGCTCTCCAGTGTTTGTACTGTTTTTGTTCGTTTTTCCTGTTTTTTGTTTAACAAACACTATCAGTTTCACCAGGGATGAACTGCTGAACATTCGGCAGAACACACCACAAGATCTTTTACCAGATTTAAATTATTCAGACGTTTTACTGAACGTTGTTATCTGAGGAGAGGCGGCGCTGATCAAGCGCTTCAGGACGCGCAGACGGGGGAAGCGAGCGGGAGCGCTCGTCAGACTCAGGAAGCGCGGATTTCGAACGCCGTTGCCTAGCATCCATCTGGCAAATCTCCGCTCTCTACCTAACAAAACAGACAAACTCCTTTTGCTCTCTCGGACAAATAAGGATTTCTCTCACTCTGCTGCTCTGTGTTTCACGGAAACCTGGCTGAATGACGCCATACCGGACAGCGCGCTCCATCTGCCGGGCTTTCAGCTGTTCAGAGCGGATCGCGAATCAGAGTCTACTCTGAAATCGCGCGGCGGCGGGACATGCTTTTACATCAATGAGCGATGGTGTAGAGATGTAACTGTGTTAAAGAAGATGTGCTGTCCTGATCTAGAAATGCAGTTTGTCAACTGCAAGCCGTTCTATTCGCCGCGGGAGTTTCATTCGTTCATTCTGGTTAGTGTTTACATCCATCCGCAAGCGCACGTGAGCTCAGCTTTACAGAAACTCGCTGATCAGATCACAGAGACAGAACAACAACACCCGGACTCTGTTTTAATCATTCTTGGGGACTTTAATAAAGCCAATCTTTCCCGTGAACTGCCAAAATACAGACAGCATGTTACATGTCCCACCAGAGACAGTAATATATTGGATCACTGCTACACCACAATAAAGGACGCATATCACTCTGTTCCACGAGCTGCTTTGGGAAATTCTGATCACTGTCTGATTCATCTTATACCATCCTACAAACAGAAACTTAAATCTGCTAAACTTGTAGTAAGGACTGTGAAGAGATGGACCAGCGAAACGGAGCAGGATTTACAATCTTGTTTTGACCTCACTGATTGGAGTGTTTTTGAAGCTGCTACCACCGATCTGGACGAACTCACAGAGACTGTAACATCCTATATTAGTTTCTGTGAGGATGTTTGCATTCCTACCAGGACTTATTTAACATTCAACAACGATAAGCCATGGTTTACAGTAAAACTCAGACATCTTCGTCAGGCCAAAGAGGATGCCTACAGAAAAGGGGACAGGGTCTTGTACAATCAGGCCAGGAACACACTGAACAAAGAGATCAGAGCGGCTAAAAAGACCTACGCTAAAAAGTTGGAAGACCAGTTTTCTTCCAACGACTCAACTTCAGTTTGGAGAGGACTGAGGGCCATCACAAACTACAAGACACCATCCCCTTG